>NW_028145467.1:675000-750000 GCF_977016875.1 Pavona decussata
CGTGTTTATTCGAGTTTCCAGTGCCTGTTTTTGCCGGATTTTTTGTTTGTCAAAAAAAATTTAAATTCCCACAGACTCTCCGGCGTGTTGAGTATCAGAATCTGGTGGCCCTTTCTTCTACGGTTAAATTTTTTTATCCAGACCACGAATTCGAATTATAGCAGAAGATAACGCAAACGCTGAAGATGCTGTTTCGTATTGTTGTAACACTCAAGTTTTAAAACATTAGTCTTAAGAACAATCTGAACCAAAAATTTCGTCGTGACAATTTTTTGTCTGAAAGTTTTTATCCGCACTGAACACTATTTGTAGTCTACAATCTGTCAGATATGTCAACAACTGTAAATAGCGGTGATGTATATTATATTTCGTTCTAATTTACTCTGTTCCGCGCCAAAGCAATAATGGAACACGTTCAAATCCTGATCGTTGTTGCTTGTATCTTGATTTTGAATCAAGCTCAAATTGAGGCAGAAATACTGCTTATGTTGTGCTTAATATTGAAACGTCTAATTCTTCGAAATCAAGTGACCTTGCTTGCACTGTAGAGAATATAGACGTCGAGGACTCGATCGATTTTGTCGTAGAAGACCGATTTTCTAATATGACCGCCACTTTGGTTTCGATTCCACTGATTAGCATCCTCGCACTTATCCAGCAGGTATTTTATCTTACGCTGACACTTGTCGACTGGTTTTTTCGTACCAAAGTTCGGCTCCAACTCTTCAGCGTTCGCGTTATCTTCTACTATAATTCGAATTCGCGGTCCGGAAAAAAATAATTTAACCGTAATAATAGAAAGGGCCAGATTCTGATGCTCAGCACGCCGGAGAATCCATGGGAATGTAAAAGTTTTTGACAAACAAGAATATGACCCAAATGCGGCAAAAACAGGCACCTGAAACTCGAGTAAACACGAGCCTGTGAACTCTTGAGTTGACGAAGTTCAGAAATAATTTGAAAATAATTTTAAATAATTTTTCGACCCTCGACCATTTACCCTCGACCCTCGACTGGTTACCCTCGACCCTCAACCATTTACCCTCGACCCTCGACTGGTTACCTTCGACCCTCGACTTGTTACCCTCGACCCTCGACCCTCAACCAAAAGGCAAACTCAATTTTTAGGGGAGTGTGAACGGAAGTTGCGTAAGCACGTTTAGGCTAGGATCACGAGTTTTGTTACCGGAGACTTTTGAGATGAGACAATAGGTTTGTGTGGGTGAGAGATAGAACAAATATTTAGCGACGCGTTGGAAAACCACGAGGAGAATGAAAACAAGGATTTGTCGAGTGCAATTTGTGAGTTCGTGAGTTTAGAGTGTACCCCACAAGTTCGGTACACTTTTTCAGAAAGGGCGGCCGATGTATTATTCTATTCGATATGTTAATTATCCCTACTAACCTCGTTTTAGAGTAAAATTCTATTGAATTTTGCACATGCTAGCTAGGCTAGTAAGGCTAATGAACATAAAAAAATAATGAAAATAAAAGAATAATTTTTCGGCTACCATTTATGAAAAAGGTCTATGTTCCTGATGTTTTTCTGTCGTTTAAACGTTCAGCTCTGGAACAATCCGCAGAAAACAAACTGTATAGACTGTTCACAGTCCCCCTATTTTTCCGTGGGATTCTCGAGACCGGTATGCTTCGATGGAACCGCCGCCATCTTGGTTTGTAAAAGCGAGCGCGATCTGGGGAGAGTGTCTAAACTACCGAGGGGAGCGGGAGTGGGTGTTAGTAAAGTTGGGGATGGGAAGCGAAAAAACTCCACTCCCCTCCCCTCGGTAGTTTAGACAGTCTCCCCAGATCGCGCTCGCTTTTACAAACCAAGATGGCGGCAGTTCCATCGAAGCATACCGGTCTCGAGAATCCCACGGAAAAATAGGGGGACTGTGAACAGTCTACAAACTGTATCGCTCCACGCCTCATACCTTCAGATTATCTCCCGATATCAGAGCAACCCTTTATTCGGGTCATTGTCCAACTGCGGTAAAAGTGTAATATAAATTGTCTCTATTTTAGAACAATTTTTAAATTTTCCAAACCCGTTTTCAGACTGGCAGGTCTTTTTTTGTACAATTTTTCAAAAAGTTTCAAAGAATTTCTTAGAAAGTGGCAGAAAGTATAGCCTGTGTATAGCCGCCTCCTCCCCTGAGGGGAGGGGGCGGCTGTACACAGGCTACAGAAAGTACAGACAGTTGTTTGAAAAATCCAGAAAGTAACTTCCTGAAAGGAGAAGTTACTCGATGGATCCTACCCTTTGCTATTGGGTAATAATGTTGTCTTATGTCATAAAAATTAGGTTTTCGGGCTTTGTTTTGTTTCTTGTTTTTTTACAACTTTGTTATAAAAAGCCAGCAAAAGTGTATCCTGCGAGCAAAGGTTTCTCCAGCGGACGCTACGCTGCGAACGTAGCGTAGCGTCTTCCTGCGAAACCACTGCTCGCAGGGTAGCAAAAGTGGCTAGGAGCGAGTACGAATCATGTTGTCTTGACAGCGATAAAGACTACCAATTTTACACTTGAACGAGACTGATTTTTTGAAGAAGCATTCGCGAAGAACGGCCAAAAAAAAAAGCATTTGAGAGCTTTTAGACCTTCGCACCTTCGGAGCTCGCAACACTTTGTCTTTCTTTCCTGAAAGTCTTGCTACGGCCCTGTTTTGTGACATTCTCGTTGTTGTCACGATATATGTCTTGTTCAATTGCATCACAGTTCCACATCGATATTTCGAAAACAATCACCAAATAAGCTATTGTGACGGACTACAAACCTGGGGGCCTTGCCCGCATGGGTACTGGGTCGAGATCTGAAGCTCCAGGTCTCTGTAGTCAGCGGTTTAATTTCAACATGGCGGCTCCAGAGCATGTGGGTTATGCGATTTCGTTGCAAGACGCAAGGAGAAAATGTACGGAACAGCACTCTTGTTTCATTCGCGTTGAGTCAACTGAACACATCTGTTTTCATCCACGATTCTTAGGCCGTTTAAAGGAAGGAGTGAAAGAAGAATTGAACAGCAGACTGATGAAGTATTCGGACGTTCTCGAAGGTGTCCCAGTTAGCTATGAGGGTTTTAAGGTTTTACAGAGAAGCGGCTCTATTCTGGATGAACTTCCCAATATTCACTTCGATGTCAAAGTAAATCTCATCGTATTCAAGCCGAAGATCGGAACTAAACTTGTTGGTGTGGTAAACAAAATCGGCGTTGATCATGTGGGATGTTTGGTTCACAATTGTTTTAATGCTTCCATCTCCAAAACGAACTTCAGAAATGGATTAATTTATGACAGTTTGGACATTGGATCTAAATTTACATTTAATGTTATTGGAACAGAGGCCTTGAATGGTGTTTTAGCGATAACAGGGGAAGTAGAAGAAGATCCAAAGCAGAGAAGGTGATTATTTAATAGCTTGTTTGAGAAGATGGTGGTTCGTTTAAAACCACTCTGAAATTAGTCATTTTTGGGTTGGTTATAATTGAAGAGCAGCCCTCCCACAAATCTGTCATGATCCCAAAAGAAAGAAAATTGACTTTCAGATATCAGTTCCCCCTCCCCTCCCCTGAGTTCCTCTAGGTAGTGTAGTGAGTACAGTATCCTAGCAACAAGATTTACTGAAAACCTGCAACATCACAGTTCTTTTTTCTCTGGTTACAGGAAAAGGAAGCACAAAGACACTGACAAAGCTGGAAATCAGTCAAATGTTCAAAGCGACTCACCTGAAAGGGTGGATGAGATACACTCAGAAAGAATGAATCATGTAAATGAAATGAATGGAGATATCAATAGAAAATCAACAAAAAAGAAGAAGAAGGAAAAAAGGCACGAAAGAACAAATTAAAAAGAGAAACAAAAAAATAGGGCTGTCAATTGCAGTGCTGTTCATCAACTGTCACCACTTGCGTGACACGTTTTTTGTTAGTTCTTGGCATCCTTTTGACACCTTTCTGATGGGTTCCTTTATAACTTTCCTTTCAAAATGGATGAACTGCACAAGGTGCAGTTGCCAACTTTCATATTTACGTTCACAACTCGACCTTTAATTTGGGGGGTTGTATTTGCTGATTTGAAATGGATGCCAACAGAAAGTTGTGATAAAAGATGCAAAGAAGTTGTCCAGACTTTGCCAAGTGATAACGGTATATAGCACACAACACCACACAAGACTGTAAAACCAGAATTGGCCTCAGTTGTGTACTTGTGCTAATGGCTTTTTAAATTAAAGAACAGTAAAAATATTCTAAGTACAGAAGTAACTCTTCCATTTTCCTTTACACTTCCTCTCTTTGTAGATGATACCCTTCTTTATATGGGAGTATCTTGCTTTTCAACATTCACTTTCATAGTCTGTGGAAAATTCCTTTCTAATATCCCAATCTATTGTCACATAAATCGGTCTCTTAAGATTCATAATAAGCAACTGCATGTCCTCTCTATTAAATGCCATCCTCCCCCTCCTCATTTAGTGGCAAAATATTGAGACATTTTAGGTGCCAAGCTAAGATGGTGATGGAAGAAATTGCAAGAGTGCATGTTCTGCCCCACCCAAAGCCATATACAACACATTCTGCTTGGTAATTTTTGTTTTGGCATATTCACCACCAAGGCCCTGTATCGTCTTTGGTACCCAAGTCAAGCCTCCCCAAGTTACCCTGGGTAAGGTAACTTTTTACTCATTTTAAAAAACCGTTCAACCAACTGTTTACATGAAGATTTGAACTCGTCTCAGGTGGTTGAGACAACACGGCTCTGGGGGGGGGGGAGTTTACTTTTTATACTAATTGCTTTTTGTTAAAAGAAGGTTTGTCTGAACCATCCAATCCAGGTCTCAGTCCTCTTTATGGCATCTCCCTTCTCTTTGTGCTTTTTCTGTTGCAGAATAACATGCAAATTATGTTGCAAAATGTTTGCCAATTCTTCCTGCTTCCTGTCAACTTTGGATCTTACTTAAAACCCCCTCTTTTCCTACCTCCTGTGGTTGACCTTAAACTGATTGCACAGAGACCTGGAAACGAAGGTGTATATAACATTGCAACCTGGGAGCAGTCAGTTCAGTCCTCTGCTAATTTATGCAGTGCGTGGTAAAATTGTGCAGTCCCCCCATGGAAGGTTTTTTTTTGTTGTTTTACACCCCATGTCCCTCCAGGAAATTCCAGTTTAGCTTTATACTTTGACCTCTAAAATTTTGACTTTAAAGACCCCCCTCTCCCTATGAATTCCGAGGACCTTTCAAGGGGTGGGTATGGATTTTTTTCTGGAACTGCACAAAAGCAAGATGTTGCAGATGCATATTGGCTGTGGGAACAAAGTTCTTTTTTTACGTTTGTGAACAGATATCTTCCCTTATTTGTATAGGTCTGCATAATTTTTACATTTTTCTTCTTGCAGAGAATTTATTGGAAAAGAATGGCTGTTCGCAGTCCACTAAAATTTAAAGAATAAAAGTTTACAGTGGCCTAATTTCAGTATCATGTACGTCACCCACCCCTCCCCTGCATGTAGGCCTTTGGATGCCCAGTTCCCGCTCCGAAGTTTTGCGTTCTAATGGCGGGTGATGGCGGGTAGTTATTAAACTGACCTTGTTACATGTAGCTAAGCGTAGAAGTATTGCATGATTGTTCAACAAGTATGGCTTACAGATGGAACCGTATATTGGTACTTCCATGGCGATCTGATCTGGCTAAAAATGCGAGAACTGCTTGGAGTGAATACCGAAGGTATTGCACGTGCTTCACCAGGAGACAGACCCAACCAAAACATTGTGAACCGAACCGCAAAATCTGCCATATTAAGGAAAGAAGGTTCATCTTAACCTCTACAAGAAACCAGCAGACTTTGTCAAGTGATTTTGGAGGACATTTGCCGAATGTTAAGCAAATGGAGCATTTCCTGTCGAGCCGTAAGATTTTGTTTGAGCACGGTCACACTTCGTTGATCGCAAGTTGTCCATTTTGTGCTGAAAAAGAAGAGGGGATGGAAAAGCCGAAAGCACTCACATTATACATCAATAAAACGACTGGGAGTCATTTTTGCAAGGGCTGTGGTGCGTCTGGAACTTGGCAAAAATTTAAGGTAATTCAGCATAAAATGGATGGGGGTAGATGCATGATTCTGGTCCGCCATTTCAACCGCCTACTGTACATGCTGTACATGAAAACATGAAAATGTGGCTAGATTGCAGAATACCCTGCCAACCAAATATCTTACTTGAAAAGCTGCTCCAGCAGTCCCGCATTCGTGTTCTTTAATGCTGCTTCCGCAGTCGTCGCGCTACAACACGAATATACCTCGTTCTTTAATCCATGAATCGAAACAAGCGCACTACACATGAATATAACTCGTTCTTTAATTCATGAACCGAAACAAGCAAATCCATGAGCCGAAACAAGCTTAGATTTAAGTACCCATCATATCTGGGACTGCGGGAGCACTCGTTTTACTCACTTCATTTAAATATTCATAGACTCTGGGACTGCGGGAGCACTCATTTTACTCACTTCATTTAAATGTTCATCGACTCTGGGACTGCGGAACTGCGGGAGCAATCGTTTTACACACTTCATTTAAATATCCATGGACTTTGGGACCGCAGGACTGCGGTAGCACTTGTTTTACTCACTTCATTTAAATATTCATCGACTCTGGGACTGCGGGAGCACTTCTTTTTCAAGTAAGATATTTAGGGAGCCGGGTATTCTGCAATCGCTCCAAAATGTCAGCAGACTCCAGTACAATCCTATATGGAAATAACTCATATATTTTTTCAATTAAACATCAGTCCCCGAATGAAAGGTGGGTTCAAGTGAATGTCGGTTCTGAGACTGAAGTGGCATTTATTTGAAGGCTCTGTTGTAATTTTATGCCTGGTGCTTTAGGGCAGTTTCACACTGGTGACAAAATTTCGCTTCTGATTCCATTGCTTGCAATAAAGTGTGAACTGGTTTATCGGAATCGGAAGCGCAAATAAAAGAATCAACCAATCACACAATCACATAGCTCATAGTTCCCAATCCCTTTGTTCAAGATTTGAAATGGAAAACATGGGGCACTTCCACCATTTTAACAAAAGTGAGGCTTCTGTTCCTGCTTCTGTCATATTGATTCACACTAGGTCAGAAGATTCTTCTGATTCCGACTCCTATTCTGCTTCTGCTTCCACTGCTTCTGTTGCTAGTGAGAAACAGCCCTTATTCCAGCAATGTCCAAGTGGGGCATTTTCCATGTCATCCGTCCTGAGGATAGGGCATTAGTACATGTATATCTTTATAGTCTATCTACAAACATTTAATCTGCGATTCCCAAAATTAAAACATTACACTCATAACTTAGGTATTTCTAGTCATATCCTGCACGTAGTTCTTGTGGGTGTTTCATTGTTCACACCCCTATTGATGGGAATACAATTTTCACTGTAAAAGTTCTGTATAAAAGGAGTTCCCTATATGATCTTCTTCAAACTTCTGATGAAGTCTGTAGTTATGAGACGAAACTGGTCATAGAATAAAACTTGAGTCAACAAGATTTCTCTGCTGATATAGTGCTGCTTACTAGTTTTTTTTTTTTTTTTTTTCTTTTTTTAAGAAAAATGGGTCTACTTGGTTGAAAATTCCCAGACTCCCTGACATAACATGCAGGTGGAAACTTTTTCAGTCTGAATAAGGCCAACCAAAAGACAAAAGAAAGAGCGGCCGAGGCAAAAGAACAAAAAGTAAAAAAAAAATAACCAATAAAAAGTTAGATAATTATAATATAATAAAGCAAACATGTCCACATTTTTCTTGCTCAAAAATTTTGCTTTGTGCATGCATGTATGCAAAACAAAATGTGGAAAACATTGTGTACTTTTGAAGGAAATGTCTTTTTCCATGTGAAAAACAGTGTTCTTGACAATATGGCATCATTTGCCCAAATTATGAACATGATATGGCCTATTAAGAAAGACTTTTTGCCCTAAAAACAATACAAAACTTTATTTAGACACAGTAAAAATATCAGTAAATAAAAATAGATAATTTACTTACTTGATTAACTGGTTTAAATATTTTGTTGTTAATTTTTTTCCAAAAAAAAAAAAACTCGGGAGTCAATGGGTTAAATCTGACTTTTTTGACATACATGTACAGTATGACTGTAGTCTCTCTAAAGTTTATCATACCCTTTCTTTGGAACTCTTTATAAACATTCAATAGGTCTTCAAAACTCTGAAACATTTTTTAATGAGGCTACAGTGTACATATTACTAACAATGCTGTATAGATATTTTCTGATTGAATAAAGAGATAACTAAAGCCAGAAACGGTCTCAAACAAAAGACAATAATTCAATTTCCTTGTCAATGCTCACGTTTGTAGGTATCATGTCAAGGGAATCATGGTCAAGAATTCAAAAGGCCTTCTCTACAAGAAAAGCATTCTGAAAGTAATGCTGATCACAAACATGTGAGTAAGATATGGGAAGAGTCTACTCCAATGGTGAAGTGTTCTGAGGATGTGTGGGAAAAGTTTATTACACAGTTCAAAGTTAAGGTGAGTTCATCACTCTCAGGGCCAGTGTCTGTGAGCACATGCTCATTGCAGTATGTATAAGTTGTATATAATATTTGTTTAATTTTGGTATTTGTAACATTTACAGATACATTGTACATTACATTGTACATTATGTTGATGTCAATATACATACACATTCATATTTTTTAATTCAGTCTTTACTTTAGGTTTTAATATTGCAAGATGATGAGACTTACGATAATGGAAAAGTTGTGCAAGCCTCTCAGAAGAGTTCATATTTTTAGGTCATGTAGCAGTGAAAATAACCCTTTTAAAGTTCAAGAAAATACAGGACAGTGAACTTGAAGTTGATGTTATTATTGCATTTTTGTTTTAGGAATTAAGGAAAGATATACTGGAAAAGTTTGAAGTCAAGTTTACTAAACGAGAGGTACCAATTAAAGGACGTGCTTTGTTTGTTGGTAAATTTATGGTTCTGTCCAGGCAGCCTGGGTGCTATGAATATTTTGCTTAAGCCATAATTTGTATCTGATGTACTAATGTGATAATCAAATGTGGAGGAAAAATGCCAAGATTTAATGCTCCAAGATTAGATTAGATTAGATTAGATCCAACAACCAGAGAGATGACTAAGGTAGGGGTCAGGTGGCCATGTACATGTGTAGATTGTATGTCTGACCATAGTTGAATATTAGAGACAACAGTTTGGAGGCTTGGAAATGGAAAGAGAATGAGAGGGAGACAATCAAAGAGGTTGGAAGATGATTTACGCATAGACAGCTACAGGGAAGCAGTATGACACAGACTTGGCATGGATTGTTGAATGTGGTGGAGGGCTACATCCTACAATACTGGGGTGAAGAAAGGCTGACTGGCTGACTGACTGACTGACTGATTGGCTGACTGATGACTGACTGGCTGACTGACTGACTGACTGACTGACTGATGACTGACTGAATGACTGGTCGACTGACTGACTGACTGACTGATTGGCTGACTGATGACTGACTGATTGACTGACTGACTGACTGACTGACTGACTGGTTGACTAACTGACTGACTGACTGATGACTGACTGACTGACTGGTTGACTGACTGACTGACTGATTGGCTGACTGATGACTGACTGACTGACTGACTGATGACTGACTGACTGACTGACTGACTGACTGACTAATTGACTGACTGACTGATTGACTGACTGACTGACTGACTGACTGGTTGACTAACTGACTGACTGGCTGACTGACTGACTGGTTGACTGACTGACTGACTGACTGGTTGACTAACTGACTGACTAAATGACTGGTTGAGTAACTGACTGACTGACTGACTGACTGGTTGACTGACTGACTGACTGGCTGACTGACTGATGACTGGCTGACTGACTGACTGACTGATTGACTGACTGACTGACTGACTGGTTGACTGACTGACTGACTGATTGGTTGAGTGGATGGATGGATGGGTTTAGTGGGTGGATGGGTGTTGACTGACTGACTGACTGACTGGTTGACTGACTGACTGACTGACTGTCTGACTGACTGACTGACTGACTGACTGGTTGACTGACTGACTGACTGACTGGTTGACTGACTGACTGACTGACTGACTGACTAAATGACTGGTTGACTGACTGACTGACTGACTGACTAAATGACTGGTTGACTAACTGACTGACTGACTGACTGACTGACTGACTGGCTGACTGACTGATGACTCACTGACTTGTTGACTGACTGACTGACTGACTGATGACTGACTGGTTGACTAACTGACTGACTGACTGACTGAGTGACTGGTCGACTGACTGACTGACTGGTTGACTGACTGACTGACTGACTAGTTGACTAACTGACTGACTGACTGACTGACTGATGACTGACTGAGTGACTGGTCGACTGACTGACTGACTGACTGGTTGACTGACTGACTGATTGGCTGACTGATGACTGACTGGTTGACTGACTGACTGACTGACTGACTGACTGATTGGCTGACTGATGACTGACTGATTGACTGACTGACTGACTGACTGACTGACTGAATGGCTGACTGACTGACTGACTGAATGGCTGACTGAATGGCTGACTGATGACTGACTGGTTGACTGACTGACTGACTGACTGACTGACTGACTGACTGATTGATTGACTAACTGACTGACTGATGACTAACTGACTGACTGACTGACTGACTGACTGGTTGACTGACTGACTGACTGACTGGTTGCCTGACTGACTGACTGACTGACTGACTGACTAACTGGTTGACTGACTGACTGACTGGTTGACTGACTGACTGACTGACTGACTGACTGATGACTGACTGACTGGTTGACTGACTGACTGACTGACTGACTGACTGGTTGACTGACTGACTGGTTGACTGACTGACTGACTGACTGACTGACTAAATGACTAGTTGACTAACTGACGGACTGACTGGCTGACTGACTGATGACTCACTGACTGGTTGACTGACTGACTGACTGACTGACTGGCTGACTGATGACTGACTGGTTGACTGACTGACTGGCTGACTGATGACTGACTGGTTGACTGACGGACTGACTGACTTACTGGTTGACTAACTGATTGACTGTCTGACTGACTCACTGACTGATGACTGACTGAGTGACTGGTCGACTGACTGACTGACTGACTGACTGGTTGACTGACTGACTGACTGATTGACTGGTTGACTGACTGACTGACGGACTGATGACTGACTGACTGACTGACTAGTTGACTGACTGACTAAATGACTGGGTGACTAACTGACTGACTGACTGACCGACTGACTGGTTGGCTTACTGACTGACTGACTGACTGGCTGACTAACTGATGACTGACTGACTGACTGACTGACTGACTGACTGACTGACTGACTGACTGACTGACTGGTTGACTGACTGACTGACTGACTGACTGACTGGTTTACTAACTGACTGACTAAATGACTGGTTGACAAATTGACTGACTGACTGACTGACTGACTGACTGACTGACTGACTGACTGACTGACTGACTGGTTGACTGACTGACTGACTGATTGGTTTGGTGGATGGATGGATGGGTTGAGTGGGTGGATGGGTGTTGGGTTGATGCTATTGTCAACACAGTTTCCTACCAACAATGTACACTGTATGGTATACTTGTTCTCATCATCATCATTGACTTATAAGACTGAAATCATTTATTAATCAAATGAATGCTGTTTGCCATCAGTTTAAGGATGCCAATGGGAAGTCAAAGATGCATGATTGTGTGGTGTTCCCTTGGTACGATGTCAACAAATCAGCAGTGAAGGGGGTGAAACTTGTCAAGCTTGGGACAGAATCACCTGATTCAAGTTTCACTATGGAGCCACGGTAAAAAGCACTCTTTTAGGGACTATATAAGAAAAATGATTAATAGTTTCCAGGTGAAAAAAATGGCTTCAACTACTATTGTTATTTTTTTTTTCTTTTTTAGCCAGGGTTTTCTGGGGCTGTTTGGTTGGAATACAGTAGATCCTGAAGCCAGACAGGTTGGTTATTTATGTTTCAACTTATTTTAATACAGGACAGGTATGTTTATGGTGGCCAACTTTTGACCAGAGGCGGATCACAGTGTCCTCTGCATTCCCACTTCTTTCGTTGATAATTCATCCATGTTTATAAATTCTTAAAAAGGCTTTAATAAAACCTCTGTGGGTGTGCCTGATGTATTCCATTTGAGGCATACATGATGGAAACATGGCGTCCAAAAAATAAATAAATAAACTGTAAAGAAATTGCTCCTGGTTTGAACATTCCCTTTTGACAAAAATGACGCTGACTTCAAGCTCTGCCATGTTTGGTTTCCATCCTTCCCAGGGCCACCTCACTCCCATCATTCCCTGGGAGACATTAACAAGATGGCATCCACCTGCTATTGCAAACTTATTACCTCTTTTTACAAATCTAAACAAGAACCCTAACATCTTACTTGCTAATCTACGAGCTTTGAGGAGATGTTATGACCAAATTAATTAACAAAATTTTTGGATATTTTCAGGTTGTGCTAACATCAACAGAGTTTGATGCCATAGCTGTGAATCAGTCCACATCATATCCTGCTGTGTCCCTCCCACTGGGAACCAATTCACTTCCGCCCGAGGTTTGTGCAGTTTATGCATATGTACAGAAAATTACTGGAACAGTCTTTGGTCCCGTTCAGACTAGGTGCCCAGGTCCTGCTCTGTGGCATGGGCACCAGTCTGAACTTTTGGTGCCCCAGCAAAAATCTACACACCATGCCAGAGCACTGCACTATCTCAAAGGGTAGTACTTGGACACCGGTCATTGGCATGGAAACTGGTCTGAACTGGATTTTGTCATTTCCCGCATTTTTCTCCATGTCTCATTGTCATACATTAAACCAAATGGCAGGTGCCAAACTGAGGAAAACCTTGGGCATCAAGGAGTCTGAAAAACATGCCTTCTAAGGTTCTGTTCACACTTGGTGCCCAAGCACTAAGGCCTGGTCACCGGGCACAAAATAATGCTATGTTCAGACACTGGGTACCCAATATGTAATATTATGTACTTCAGTGTCTGAATAGAAGGTCGAGACCTTGCACTGACACTATGCCCAAATTCTGGCATGGATCCTTGATAAAAGGGTGCATTCACTTTAGTGCCCAGCGAGAATCGTACTTGGGCACTATGTTCGGGATCCAAGTGTGAACATAGCCCAAGTGTTTGTTAACAGAATCCTGGCATGGACACTTAGTCCGAATGGGCCTTTGTTGACCTTCAGGCCCCTCTAGTGAATAAATGAAGCTAGTGATTAACTCTGATCTGTTCTTGTTCATTTTTTGGAAAGAATAATGTATGTAGCATTTTAAAATGTTTACAGTGCGACACTTGCCTGTTGGACTTTGCACGAAATTTCACGTATCCTGATTGGCTAACTTGTAAAATAAGTTTGTTGGGTGGCCACGGTAAGGTGCGTCGCACTGTAAAGGAGAAGATGAACCTTTCATATGATTAATTTCTCCAAGAACACCATGACTAAATATGATGAAAACTGAGACCTGTGGAAGTAGGTAATTACAGTAGGTGATTAGGTAAGTCTTTTGAAAAGACACCGTGATAAAAATAAATACTATTAATTGCAAACACTACTCAACCTTCTGTTGCCCTTAGGTTCTTCCTCAACTTGAGCAGTTTGAAAAAGTCATCCTTTGGTTTGGCAATGACGTTTTGTCACGACAAGCTGCCAATCAGTTTTCAAGGAAACTAAACTTGAATCGATGCTTCCTTGTCAGGTATGTCACTTGGTATAATCAGCTTATTTGTTGAAGCTATTGAATAATTAATAATCACTCACTGGAGTGAGTGACTGGTTAAAATGGTTGAAAGCCTAGTGAAACCAAGCATTTTTGCTGCAAAATTATTAGGTGTTGAGCTTGTTATTCACCTCTATAGTACATACTGTATGTTATTCACGGGCTGGGAGGTTTTTATTGAAAAAAAACTGTGCCAGGGTTTTGAGTATACGGACTTCAGCTGTACTCAAGACAAAGTGCACAGTTTTTCCCATCACAGAAACACATAGGGCTGTGAATAACATTATTTTCTGTTTTTTCCTCGAGAAAACATGGCCCAGGCCTCGCAACAAATCTGAATGTGTTCACGGGCAAGATCAGAATATTCCATCTACTGCCAGAGCCATTTTGCACTTTCTGCATGCAATGAATATTTCTCTACTCTCATTGACAATGAATATTTCCGAATAAGAATACAATGTAATTATGTGAAAATATTGCAAACACAGGAAATTAAAAGCTACAGCTGTACATGCAATGTCACAAGTAGAATTTGTGTTTTGTTTTGTTTTAAGGCCGACTGGTGACAACACTCCAGCAACTGCACTGGATGCTTTAAACTCAGTAAGCACAGTCTAATTATTAATAAATAGAGTCTCAATAGCTTAGTTTTATGGCCTTATGTTTACCATGTTGGTTTTATATGATAAATAATTATTAATAAACACTCTAACAGCTGTTTAACTAAACAAAATTGTGGTTACTTTACATGTTGTAGTGATTGACTCAATTAAAGGGCTGAGAGCATGACAGTCTTTTGTCAAATTTTAGGTCATTTTTTTGGTTTCGCTCCCAAGTGCCTGAATTAAGTTCTGCATGTGGCCTTCAATTCAATCAAAGAACATCATTCTATGTTTTTTCGCTACAAAACATCTGTTGTTCCACTTCTTTCTTTGTTCTTCTTTGGCTGAGTTACTATTTTGATCTAATTAATTTTCTTTGAAAATTAATCATTATTTGAACGGCTAAATGTTTGCAGTTTATGGCTACAATTTTGTTAGACATGCAGCATAGCAGAGGGAGCCTGTTTGAAAAGTTGCTGTTTTTGTCTTGTCAGCTCTACTGTTGTGTTGTTTTCGTGAGGAAAGAAACTTTGCTCCACATCGTCTCTCTTCAAGGTGCATGTACTGTCAGCTAGGGAGACTGAAATAGAAAATACTGGGGCTGGGGTGAGGGGAATGTAGCATTTCAATCAGCGGATAATTGATCTGGTTAGTTGTGAGCATCTAGCATAAAATCTCCAGGGCCCAGTTGTTTGAAAGCCGATTAACACTAACTCGTCTCATACCTAGCACATGTAGATACTGTGTAAACATGGATGAAAACTAATTCAAGTAGGCTTATGATTTTTAAAAGTACGGTTGACTCGACCGATAACTCGAACCTTCAAGGGAAATTGAAAAAGGTTCGAGCTATCGAGGATAAAATGACCTGATTGGAAAGGAAAATTGGTTCGAGTTAGTAAGGGTTTTAGTTATCAGGAGTCGACTGTACATTTGTTGATTTTCTCAGGGGTGTGATGTCACGTCATTAGTTTCTACTGCTCAGCCAATCAGCCATGAAAAAATCACGACCTTCCATCAGGTATGATGCAGTTTAAATAATTTCCTTTTTTTTTTTTTCAAACTTCCTTCATTTAATGGATGCAAATAGAAAAAGGTTGGTAAGAACAACTCTTACATGTAGTTCTTTAATTGCACATCAGTTCTTCAAGCAAGTACATGTATGATTCAGTTGCTCGAATTTTGTTTTCTCGTATGCTGTATTTTTTCCATTTACAGTTGAGAGGTGACGTGTATGATCAGTTTGTGAATGCAGATCAAGTCGCTGGAGTAAAGGTTTGTTAATGCCGTTCACATATTGTTTGTAAATATTACTCTTGTGTAAGTTGAAGATGCCCAAGCATACCTTATTATAGGAAATTAACGCTTGTTGTAATTAAAGGTATTTAAAATTAACGCAAATTGAAGGAAAAATTGCTTCCCAATAAAGGAAATTAACGCGAAAGAGGTGCCGAAATTTCAAAATGAGGGTAATTAACTTGACTGACACACACACACACAAAAAGAATTTGTTGTGTAAAAATTTGAAATGCAAACAATGTTCGTGGAACTGTCCCTAAACATAGGGGTTAAAGTTAAGCAAAGGAATTTAGCCACTTTGAGCGTTCTTCACATGCAGTGTCCATGATACCAGCAGATTCTACCCTGATAAAGCCATGCTTTTTCCTTTCTGGAGTGTATCGAGAATTTGGGGCGAAAGTTATGGAAATTAATGTCGTAGAGCTCAATTAATGACGCGGAAATTAACGTAAACAAAAATTAAAATTCGCATTAATTTCATGAAGTGTTAATTTCCTGTAATAAGGTATGTCCAGTAGCATCTGCTATTGTCACCTAAAATGACTCAAAATGTTGTTAAAAGGATCAATTTTTTTTTCACAGTGGACAAGATTTCCCCAATTAAACAGCATTCTGAAAGGTTTGAGGCGTGGAGAAGTGACTGTGTTTACTGGGCCGACTGGGGCAGGAAAAACCACTCTGCTTAGTGAGATGTCACTGGATTTGTGTACGCAGGGGGTGAGTAGGGCTTCAGATTATTTAAAGCATACCAGCCATGTTTTACGTGAACTTTGTTGATCATAATTACCGTGAGTGTCTCTGAAACAAAATATTAATTAATTTTTGAATATACATCTAAGCAGTGAGTGTACATTCATTCCAAGGAGCTTGTAAGAGGCTTAAGTTTTGGGAGGGCCTGGGCGCTTTTAGAATAGGCTCCTAAACCGATGACATCGCAAAAACTAAGTTTATAAAATTTGGGATTTGCTGAGATATTCTGAAAGGGCATGATGAAAAAAAATCTCATTTAATTTTACATTTAATTTTTCCTTGCCAAAACATCAGCATCTTATCGCAATTTGGGAGTGAATTGTTAGTACTGTTATGTTCCGATGACTCCACTGATACAAATCCTTCTAATTTTGCCTCAGTTCTAAACGTTCATTTTGTTAGGAGTTCACCGTCGGAATCTGTTTTGCGGTATTTAAAATGTGGATTGTTTCATTTTATGTATTTTTCGTGTTCTTAATAGGTAAACACACTGTGGGGGAGTTTTGAGATTCGTAATGTGCGGCTTGTGAAGATGATGCTCTGCCAGTATTCAGGGTAGGTAATTTTACCGTGCTCTGTGGATATATAAACAGGTGTATCCCTTCTTTTGTGAACGCTCAAGTGCCATGTGATCTCTTCAGTCATACTTTGGATTGAATAAGGACATCTGAATGAAAGGAAATCTGAAATTGGGATGGTGTTGATTAAAAAGAGAGGAGCTAGACTTTTTGATACAGAAAATAGAGATCAGCTTAAATACTAATTTCAGAATGTTTCTTGGGCAATACATCAGTACAGGGTGATTTTGTTTATGTTGGCGTTTCTTGGTCAAGCAAGCAAAGACACAAACAACGTTATTTTCAAAACTTAAACGGAAGATGCCTTCCATCCACATGGAGAATAATGACCTTGTTGAGGCAGGGCAAGGGCACAAAAACAGAAAAAGAGAAAGAACCGGACAGTAAGATTATATAACCTGATTTACATTTCATGATTTCTGCTTGAATTGACTGATACAAAACCAAACATCCTAACTCGAAATCCTGACCTGAAAGATAGCTATTCTCCGGTGCCCGATCCGTTGCGTTGGCCTTTTAGTTTCTGCGCTTGTGGAGCGACCGGTGTCTGCAGTTGTTCATTCCTCGAGAAATAAATCGTTTTCTCGTAACAATGGATAATCATGAATGTTTCGGTTCAGCGATTCTTGCATGTATCGAGTCTCGATGCTCGACTCGATCCTCGGTACTCGATTCTCGCGAGCATGGAGTCGAGACTGTCAACTTACATTTGGGCGGTACTTTACATATAATACACTTTACTGTGAGAGTAGAATGGGTTAGAATTCGAGATGACTGCAGATTGTATTGTTGTGATTGTTGTTGCAGTTGGTTGGTTAATTTCTTTCCTCCTACACAGGTTGAATTTGGAGAAAGATGTTGAACAGTTCCAGTACTGGGCAGACAAGTTTGAGATGCTTCCCATGTACTTCATGTGTTTCTATGGAGCTCAGAACATCAACACTGTTATAGACGTAAGTATATTGTTGGTTCTGTTGTGATACTGAAGTCCTCCTGTCAATGTGCACGTGTTCTAATTTAAGTGAAGAGAATTTTTAAATCTTTCACTCAAAAGATGAAAGCCAGGTTGTCGTTCGAAAATTGAGCATTCATGATCACATGCGAGTACTGAATGACAGCGGGAAATTTGATTGGACAGTGCAATCCTTCAAGACGTGCGTATTGTATCACTTCACTCATACTACCGATTTTATTCCCGGCTTTATCACCCTAAACAACTCATTATGGCTGATGGCTGATTCCACGTTTGCGAGGATTGTGGGTAGGTTTTGGGGGTGAAGTCCTTTCACTGGTAATCACGTGATCACAAATTTGTTAACCTCAACGCTGAACGTGAGTGAATGAATTATAACCCGGCCCTCAGTTTCCTCATGTCCTCGACCTTTGTCGAAGTTTATAATGCCTCGGACAGGACAAATTTTGCCAAGATTGTGATCATATGACTTGATTACTTTTTTGAAAACTCGGAGTGAAATCAATAGCGCATGACACGGGTCCGGGGACACAGGCTGCTTTCCAAGCCATTTCAGATCGATAGTAAGTGACCCCTTGTATGCAAGCCCTGGCTCACACGGTCCGGGGTCTGTGGCTGTTGCCGCCCACTGGATACTTGCACGTCGCTGGTTCAGGGCGCAAAGTAATAACCATTATCAAAGTTTCTTTATTAGGTTGTACTACTGACGACAAATGAAGCTGAATTGCTTTTATCTCCGCAGACCATGAGTCACGCTGCTTATGTTTACGACATTGAACACGTCATCGTCGATAACCTACAATTTATGACGTCATACCTAAGGTTTGTGTCAGCGTGAAGCTTCCTTCCGTAATAGCGAGAATTTATTTCAGTCAAATGTCTCTAATTTATTTTTGCCGGGGATTTAGTTGCTGTCCGTATTATCGGGGTGTCCGTAATAGCGAGGTGTCCGCAAGGCGAGAGTTGACTGTGTGTACCCATCATGTGCGTTACAACCTATCCTCAGCATGTTACTCTCTTTGGTTGTGTTGTTCTCTGATAACCTCAGATACCGAGGCAACAAACTCACCATCGTAAGAAAATCGACGTTGACGCAGACAACAACTCATACCCGCTTCCCAATCAGTTGATTGTATTCTTTTAAACAAACGTTAATTTTCGCACGTCGACCATCTTTACTTTACATTCTTTCGCATTCATTATTTGTCTACTTTTTAATTATTCATTTTACCGTACAGTCACATTTTCTATCTCTTGCATGAAGACAACAGGACGGTTGTGGAAAGCTTAAAGATTTTTAAACTTTTAACCAAAGAACGTTTTATCATTAAAACTTAACACGGTTTTGATCTCTTTTCTAACTCAAGTGCACTTAACTTACTGCCACACCCCATACCCTGATAAACTCGCGTGCATGAGATTGTCGGAGGATTGCGGAATCTTTGTTAGAAGCTTGGCGGTTTCTACTATTTTTTACCATGTTTAGTTGTGCTACTGTTATCATCCCAGGCATTTTTTTCGTCTTGTTTTTTATTCAGCCGTGGAGACGATAGATTTTTTGCCCAGAATCACGTCATCGCTGCGCTGAGGAATTTTGCAAGCACCAAAAATGTGCATGTCACTTTGGTCATCCACCCGAGAAAGGTACGTGAATTGAGTCTTTCAATAAAAGGTGTCTCCTTAATTGTATTAACACGATTACTCTTCGTGGCGGGTGCTAGAAAAGTGGAAAGATAGAGGGAATCAGCGCGAGGTTGTGAGGTTGAAAAAGTTGTGCCAGTTTCAGGGTCATTTTAAACTTCTTTAAAATGACGCTTTTGACTGCATGGTTGTGTGGATGGAAAGTAATTGTGAATGGCGTTCTCTCATTCTTTTCCTTCTATGACGTTTGCAGTGATGATTGTCGGTCAACTTGTTGAGCGCGGTGTCGGGATAGTCATGTGGTTTAAAGAATTGGAGGATTTTATCCGATTTGTGTTAGATTTTGAGCCGTGGCTGGTAGTTGTTGTTTGGTATTACAGTACCCACCAATAACTACGAGCCACGGCTCAAAATCTTAATGCCACTACACCTACTACTACTACCACCACCACCACCACTACTACTACTACTACTACTACTACTACTACTACTACTACTACTACTACTACTACTACTACTACCACCACTGCCACTGCCACTGCCACTATCACTGCCACTGCCACTACCACCACCACTGCCACTATCACTGCCACTATCACTACCACTGCCACTACCACTACCACTGCCACTATCACTACCACTGCCACTACCACTACCACTGCCACTATCACTACCACTGCCACTATCACTGCCACTATCACTACCACTGCCACTACCACTACCACTACCACAGCCACTACCACTACCACTACCACTGCCACTACCACTATCACTACCACTACCACTACCACTGCCACTACCACTACCACTACCACTGCTACTACCACTATCACTACCACTGCCACTGCCACTACCACTGCCACTGCCACTGCCACTACCACTGCCACTGCCACTGCCACTGCCACTACCACTGCCACTACCACTACCACTGCGACTACCACTGCCACTGCCACTGCCACTGCCACTGCCACTACCACTGCCACTACCACTGCCACTGCCACTACCACTGCCACTGCCACTACCACTGCCACTGCCACTACCACTGCCACTACCACTGCCACTGCCACTACCACTGCCACTGCCACTACCACTACCACTGCCACTGCCACTACCACTGCCACTGCCACCACCACTGCCACCACCACTGCCACTGCCACAGCTACTGCCACTACCACTACCACTGCCACTGCCACTACCACTGCCACTACCACTACCACTGCCACTACCACTGCCACTGCCACTACCACTGCCACTACCACTGCCACTGCGACTACCACTGCCACTGCCACTACCACTACCACTGCCACTACCACTGCCACTACTACTGCCACTGCCACTGCTACTACCACTGCCACTGCCACTGCCACTACCACTGCCACTGCCACTGCTCCAATTGTTTAAAACACGTAGCTATCTCAAGTATATTGGCTATTCGGGCCGATACCGCGCTCCAGAAATTGAACAACAATCAGCAACTGCAAACGTCATAGAAGGAAAAGAATGAGAGAATTCCATTCACACAACCATGCAGTCAAAATCATTATTGAAAGAACTTCAAGGTGGTTCAAAATGACCCTGAAACTGGCACAATCTTTTCACGATCTCCACTTATTTCATTCGAAAGCGATAAAAACATAGGCAACTTTCTAGTCAGAAGCGTACTCAAATCCGACAATCAACCTGGAAGTTTGAAATGCGCACGCGCACGCTGCAAAACTTGTCCTTTGATTCAGCACATCGACAAAATTTCGGGACCCAAGCTATCTATTATTCACTGATCGTTTTGCATGCACCTCCGCTGTTATTTATTTCATAAAATGGATATTTTTCTCAACACCATCCGACATTTTCGAAAAACATGCATTAAAATTAATAACAATTATATACACCATCTTGCACATTGATAAAACTTAAAATCCGTGAAGCCCTTTCTTTGCGTTTGAATCGAGATTGTATTGAAGGCTAATCGTCCTTTCTGACTTTGTTTCATCAAGCTTTTAACATTTTTAACACTTTCGGCAATGCTGAACGACCTTTGGTACACTTTCTCAGCATTTGTTTCGACAAATGTTGAAACCGTTTACACGGTCCCATAAGATGCACAGTAAGATGCAAAACCTAAAAAGCATCTTGCGGCACTTTTCAGCAGAGTTTGTAGCGTGTAAGAAAGGCGGCGCACTTTTTCATTTGAATATAGTTTCTATATTCAGTTTCTTTCTTTTCTTTCAGGAAAACGATGACGTTGAACTTCAAACGGCGTCGATTTTCGGCACCGCAAAAGCAAGTCAAGAAGCAGACAACGTGATAATTCTGCAGAACAAGAAAGGAACCGCGCAAAAATATCTCCAGGTTAATTATTATTAATGTTTGTACGTTGACAGCTATATATATGTGGAAGTTCGTAGAGTAGTTATCCGCAAGACCCCAGATTGATAATTGTACAGTGTACTGGAAATGATGAGATGCACACTGCAACAACCTGTTACCTGCAACCGACTATTTCTAAAATGTAAACCTTATAGATTTACAACGAACACCAAAAATTCTGAATTTCCATTTATATTGAATAATTTTAGAATTTATTGTGCGTTGTCAATTGACCTAATTTCCCAGCTCTGCATGTATTAGGATCCGCCGCATTTGTTGTTTTTCCGTGATCGCCTTACACGTTTAGGAACAACTGACCAGTTGGCAAGCAAAATACGAAAGAAGAGCCTGATGGCCGCGGTTAAGTGGATATAACAGTTGTACACGGGCATTTTCTGAAGATTGAAAGTTCATTTCCTGGAATTTTTAATTGTGATGTTTCAGTCATTGCCTTTCCCACCCTTTCGTATTTTCATTTTTTTCCCTCGGTTTGTCCGAGATGAGAGGAAATATAGAATGGGAAAGCATTTTAGCATGTGATCGTTGTAGGTTTCTTTTACATGTCACAGGTCACAACTACAGGTTACTGTGATCAAGCTAAACAAGGTTGCCTAGCGCTAAACTCCATATTAAAAAGGTTATTTAGGCCTAGGGCACGCTCTTGGTAGTACAACAGTGACCTGTACTTGTGACCAATATGGCTTATCACGGTTTTCGACGCCATTTTGACGAGTAGGCAAACAGGCTTGAAATAACAGTGTTTGTATGGAAATCCGATGTCAAATAATTTTCATAAAACATCGCTTCTGAAAAATTCTTGAATTGGAAACATTTGGCACTAGGTAAAGGGTTTAAAAAAAATTGGAGTGATGTAGCTGTGCCAGAAAGCGTTCAGTCGTGTTTTGAACTTTCCATACATTTGTCTGTATAGCGAACCAGCCGTGAACTGCTTCTAAAAATAGTTCGCGGGAAAAAATACAGACAACTGTATGGAAAGTTCAAAACACGACTGGACGCTTTCTGGCACAGCTACATCCCTCCAATTTTTTTTCTTAAAATCCTTATCCTAGTGCCAAAAGTTTCCAATTCATGAATTTTTCAGAAGCGTTGTTTTACTAAAATTATTTGACATCGGATTTCCATACAAACACTGTTATTTCAAGCCTGTTTGCCTACTCGTCAAAATGGCGTCGAAAACCGTGATAAGGCCTATTGTGCAATCGTTTTAGTATCCTTTATCTCTCTCCTTCACAGAGGCCTCCTTCGCGCTCGAGCGGAGACAATATAAGGGACTGGAAAGAGTGAAATAACGAGGAGCGCGCGAGGAACGCGCCCCTTTTTATTTTTTCTTCCCAGTTCCTTTCTTTTTTTTTTTTTTTGTGAAGGAGGCTCTGCGAAGGAGAGAGATCCTTTATATTCTTGTAATATGCTGTTTATCATCGCAGTCTCATGTTGCAGTTTCCTTTTCCCCAGGTGACCAAAAATCGTTTTGATGGCGTACTTGGTCGTGTTCCTTTGAATTTTGTCAGGGAATCTTTATCAATGTCAGGATTTGGCAGAGAAATCCAACCGAAAAAGACATCCAACGTCGAAAAGAAGCGTCCTGAGAAACTCAAAGCAACTAGGCTGTCAGGTGATGTTGATGTGGTCAGGTTCTCGGCGCCAAAAATGTTAGGTGCTAACAAAGCAGTTAACAAAAACACAGTAATGCCGAAACCCTCTCTTATTAAGAAGGAGAGGGTGAACGATGTAGAAAACCATGGCAATGCGTCTTCGACTACAGTAACACAACATGAAGTGAGCAATGAGCAGGAACGTGGATCGAATGATACGGTAAAAAAGGTAGGTGAACCAGCTGATGGGATGTCAAACGAGAAAAAAGAAAATGTGCAAAGAACAGTCAAGAAAATATTGAGTGGCACGAGGCTGTTCACAAAAGCTGTTAATCCACCTCGAAGCAGCTACAGTAGAAATGATAGACAGAAACAAAACGTAACGGAAAGGCAGTAAATTTGCAAGTTAAAAGCCTGGAAGGAAGGCAAAGATGACGGGGAGATTTGGTGTCAAGTTTTGTGCATTGCGAAATCTAGAAAACATCACAACATTCTTGTTTGTGATAGCCGAAATGGGAGGATTGGACAGCTTGCATTTGAAGGTTTTATTCAACGGTAAGACTGTTACAAAGGAACAGGATCCTATTGTAATAGCTACAACGCTAGATCGCCGTAATGTAGCGTCAGATTTCGAAACCAACAAGATATATCCTAGAAATGTAACTATACCTGTAACTATATAATCTGAGTGGAGAGCTAGGTCACGAGGTGTGTGAGCTTGCTTTCTTTTTATTTAAATCAAGAGTTGTGTGTGAGGGTAAAATTGGTGTTGAAATGCTGTTTTTGTCGAGTTTGGTATTTTACGTTTGAGGTCTCTGCTTTTCTCAACCAGACCCCCCCCCCCCCCCCCTCCCAAAAAAACAATTTAACATTTTTTAATGGGCAATAGGACGAAAGGAAGACAGGAATGGCGTTAGCCTCAACGGACGAAAGATGAAGGCAAATGTCCGACCTTTAATTAGCTTGTAGCTACCTGGATGTAGGGTTACTGATACAGACAAAATCGGACTTCCGCTGCGCGGTCGTCCGATTTTGTTTAAAAAACACTCGTATGATTACAGACCGAATTGGACTACTCATTCCTATTACCGTTATATATACAACACACACACTGTACTCCATTTTGTCATTTTGATATTTACAATTTATTAAATTACACATTATCAAAAGGCCACAATAGTTCATGGCATCTTTTAAAGTCGTTGAATCTGAGAAAACGAGAGCACTCCGGGGTAGACAGCCTCACCAGTCCCCACGCGTGTCGCTTTCTTTTCCTTTTCTTTTCCCCACTATTTGAGAGCCTAGTACAGGCGAATCTTTGCTGACGTCGTTGTTAACATTTTTCCTCATTAGCATACGACTTAACTCATAGACCCGTGGCCGTATATATGAACTAAATGCAAAAGTTGAAAGAACTGATTAAGTTGAGCAATTTATGCAATTTTCAGCTCTTTGCAAGCAATATTGAAGGAAATATCAGCTATCAAAAACTGCGAAATTGCTGGGTGACAAAAAAGTTAATGAGCCATACATTCCCGTAAAATTACGAGTTTTTAGAAGGGAATTTCTCCGAAACCATTCGATGTATTAGGGTCAAATTTTCAGAGAAAACTGAAACTGTTATGCCTTTTCAATATTCAGAGCTTTTATTTTATAAGCGTCATCAGATAGTGATAAGCATATGTTAATGAGGCAAAAAGTGTAAACAAAGATTCGCCTGTACAGGCTGTGTAAAATCACACTGATTCTTTCTGTTCACTTCTCACTGAACAGTACTGATTATAGTTACTGGTGCATTTTCGTGCGGGGATCATAAATAATATTCACATCATTGCAATCCAACTTCCCCAAATACCAATGTTCTCCGTTTTCAGGAAATATAAATCTTGAGGACGTGTTTTAAAAGTAGCTTTGTATAACCTGTCTAAAAATTATGCCAGATTTCTAGTAACTATTAAACCCCGGTGAATTATTTTCCAGGCCATGGAAATTCAAAGAGCGGATAACTTTATCCGCTTCAAAGCGACTTATCCACCGGATAGATATCCGTCATTTGAACACCTGGGACCAGCTAGAAAAAGCGAATTGGTTGGGTGTAAATTTTAAGAACATTTAAGTTTCAATTACTTTGTAGAGCGATTAAGCTTGTACAACCTTTCCAGTAACCAAAATGATTTGTGATCACTGTACAAAAACAACACGCAAACCCGCGAAAAACAGAGATTTACCTCAAGTTATTTCTGGTTCTGTTTGTTGTCTCCTGATCTGGAAAACTTTTTCATTAAGTGTACGTTATGTGGGACGACTCTCTGATACTGTATAAATAGATCTGATAAATTACAAGTGATTTCAAATATTCTTCTATTGTATAAATGTGATAAAAAAAAACCTCCAAGAATTATATAATTATGCAGTTGAGCAAACGAGGAATTATATTAGCGATTTTGACGACGTATAACGTGATAATAAGATTTCACTGCACTGCTACAGTGATTTGTACATCCATTTGAGGCAAACGCGCTATTACTGAACTACAACACTCGCAGGCTCAAGTTCCTCCTCTTGGGTCCTGGGGGATGACGGGACTGCGGCAGACCGTGGCCGCCGGTTTGTTGGGCTTCCATTGCGTGGGGGCTGGGGGCTAGTTGCTCTTTTGGCCGACATCGCCCTCGGGGATTTTGGGTTCTGTAGAATACATAACGGAGATAAATTATATTAATCTTTAATGGAATTAACTATTGAAGAGAAGAAATTATCTCAAACGAAAGGAATCTCGTACCATCGGTAGATCAGGCATCCGATCTATGCCATCAAACCGTCCTTTGTAGATATGACCATCCTGTCCGATAAGTTCTGTTTCATCCCTTCAAACAAAATCAAACACTGTTCAGTAGACATTCATGGCGGTTTACGGAGGATACGCAACCGTCACTTGACTACACCATAGTTAATTGAGGGACTAATTAGGAAACCTTGCCATGAAAACAATGGTGCTGCAATTTATGTTGGAAGGGCCGCGACCCTGCACAATCCTTTGTTTTAACGTTTACACCACAGTTGAATATCTTAACAAAAACGTTTCGATTGGTTAGTTGCTCCAACACATTCCAAATTCTATTGTTGTTTGTGCAGGGTCAAGGCCAAAAAGCCGAACAAAACATATAACAAAGAAGTTTGTCAGGTTTCATAACCATTGCCTTCAATTAACTATGACTACACTAACAACACGGTGTTTCTGAATGTTGGAACACTAGAACAAAGGATGCGTCAATTTCGTCAAAAATGGCACGTGGCACATATAACCCACGATTGTCTGGATACAAGACTTCACCTCTAAGTTGACGTTCATCTTGGGAACTTAATTAAACTGGAGTGTTTCGATAGCTTACCTCGGAGGAAGTGGAACTGGTGTGTCGTCTTCTCGGTAGTAATAATATTGACTGGAAAACAATAAAAGAAGGAGCTGTTCAGTCAGAGCGTGATGTGCGTATGATGCCTCCAGAAGCAATTAACAAAACTGAATCGAACATTGGGTGTAACGCAATCTTTCCTTCCCAACGGGAGAAAAGATTGCGTGACGAGCCAAAAGAGCGTCTGCGCGGGACTGGGAAGGGTACATACCGGCCGGTTCTTTTGTCAAAACAACAGTTTCATAGAAAAAAGGAACAGTTACTGTGTGAATCCGAAAAACGTGGACACTTTCTTAACTTTAAGGGAGAAATTAGAGAAAACAGAAGACGAATTATTTGCATGAAATACCCAAGTGGCTGCGTCACGGTCCGTTTGTCTACCCGTCCAGTGGTTTGAGCTCTTGTCCGACGGGTAGCTCATGAAATTTAGATTAAAATGTTCACGGTATTTTATTCGCACTGTTAGACTGCAATGCAAAGCTACAAGCAACCTTTTCCTGATAGTGAAAAGGCCGACAAACTGAAAGCCAACGCGAAATAACGTGAGGGGACTGAGAGGCAGTGACGTGGGTAGCCTGTGGTAAAACACGACACAGAAGCCTTACTTGAATCTAGCCGTACGTCTGTGAGGAAAGGTGACCGTGTGGCTTCCTCCGCATGCGCGAGCTGTCGTCGTGGCTACTTCCTGCTCGTAAGTGTATCCACTGCAAACAAACAACAACAACAAAAATAGGTACGCATTGCATACATGTGGGTAGTGCTATGCGCGCGCTGCGCAGGGCTCAAAATAACGGCCAGTCCGATCAAGATGACAATTTGTTCGGACAAAATTTTTCGGTTTGGAGGTCATTTTTGTCCGGTCGTGTACACGACTTTCAAATAAATAACAAAGTTTTATGTCGAATAGAATGCAGAGGTCATTGCCTGTGGAAAATAGCGAACATAAGTGATACTTTTAGCGATCAAAACTTTTTTACTCTTTAGCTACGAGTTTCTGAGCATCCAAGGCGATATTTTGCCTTAATTGGCTATTAATTTAAAACAAATATTTTCAATATTTTGACCGGTCGGAAACTAGACATGACCAACCTAAAATTTATTTGGTCGGTCAACATGACCGGCAACTGTCCAAAAATTATTTTGAGCCCTGGGTGCGGACCTGTTTGTTTACGGACACTCACTCAATCCCTCTCACATGTCTAATGACATAGTGGGTAACGCACTATACAGTGCACTACCCACAACAACAAAAATAAGAAATTAATCATAGGAAGGTAGAAATGAACAACAATACGAAAATAGTCTAGAATGCAACCGTGTGTCTCTCAAACACCCCAAGACTGCTATACAGAAGCGCGAGATCATAGTCGCATTCAGGGCCTTAGCATTACACTGAATTCAATCACAAAGTGACCACAGAAAATACAGCGTTTGTGTGAGAGTGATTCAAAGACGCTTACATGAAAATTGTAAGTGCATCGTATCAGGGACCGTGGCTCAAAGAACCAGGTCAGTTCTATCGAGTGTAAACTGATCAAAGTTGTTTCGCCATATAACAACAATTTTTAGCCTCAGAATCAATGCGAGGGGGGGGGGGGGGGGGGTGGAGCAATCCTCTCGCGGCTTACGCTCGCGCCCAATCTCGCGTGCCTTGCCACATTGCACAGCGTGTGCCGATACACGATACTACACCAAAACTGTGCTTGGAAGCTGCCGCGCAGTATCCAGGGCAAATTAATGGACTAAGCAGAGAAATTTAGAAGTCAAGGTGTAATGTTGCTACCGTGTGGCCTGAGGTATTTTATAGAGAGTAGGGGCTTCACAAATAAAACGGGAAATCATCAGAAAATCATCCTCCAGTGTACTTACCCTCGATGCATCTGGCGTATTTGGTCGAGTTCGTATGTTGTGTAAGGACGGCCAGACCGGGACGGAGGCAAGCCAGGAGTCTGGGGAAGAGCGGGGTTGGGGCTGTGGGCAAAAACCTTCAATCAGTAATTTATTTGATTAAAATTAAGAAAGTTACTACTCTTGGGATTAAAAAAAATAACTCTTGGATTATTTTATGCCAATAGTTTTGCAAATAGCGCAGGAGGTAAAATCAAATTATTGTAGTTTTGGCCGGCGGTTGAGCTAAATTTGCCTCATAGGTAGGACTGATTGGAGTCGGACTGTAATCACTCGAGTGATTAACAAAATCAGACGGCCACATAGCGGGAGTTTGATTTGTTTCATCACGAGTATTAACAGACTGAATTGGACGACACAAAGTCGTGTTACCAGTTAATCATAACCATTACAATTTCCGATAACAAATGGCTGACAAAACAAATAAATGAAAATGAATGATAATGTAGAAAAAACCGTTTTATTTACGAAATACGTGAGAAAAAGGACCCTGGGCAAGTGCAACTGTTCTATTACAGCGCACATAATGGCGTGTATTGTCTAATTACTCAGGCATGACGCGTACACTGTCCTATTAGTACTCAAATCATGACTGCTGATAGCCAATCAGATTCGAAACTTTGTTATAGTTATAATTAGTGGGAATACTCACTGTCCAGGTATCATGTCTACAGGCCTGTCACAGGAAATACAGTGGAATCTGAGTAATGCCCTGGAAAATACAACAGAGAATCTTTCCATCAATGACTCAAATGGAGACTATGCGACGGCAACCTTTAACCCTTTAAGCCCGAACAGTGATCAGCATCCATTTTCTCTTCGTAATATCAATGCTTATTGAACCCCTAAGGTTATAAGAATTTTGGATAAGATCACCCAAGGTGAATTTTCTTGATATTTTAATAACCTCTCCCCAGTAATTTTAAGTATGGGGGCAAGATCAACTTGACATTGAGACATGTATCTTATGTTACCCCACACGGTGATACACTGGAATTCATCAAAAAACATTAAAACAAGTTTAAGTGTTAGGTGTTAGCGAGTTTAAAATCCTCAAGAGGCTTCACTCCATGCCGCGTAGACGGATTTATCCGTTACCCGTCTAACAGAAGAGGAGAGAAACATTACTGTTTAATCAGTTCACAAACTGCAAAACGGCAAATAACAGCCAATCATCGGACTGCCTTCCGGGTCGAATTGGAATTTGGAAGAGTTGGTTTTTGTGGAGGGAGGAAAACTGGAGAACCCGGAGAAAAACCCTCGGAGCAAGTAATATCTATGCAATATGTATCCAATCATCGGACAGTGTCCGATCAAAATTAGTCCAAGCCCAGTGAAATCCCTCCAGTCCTAATACCGGATGACAAATGTTTTGAAAAAAGAAAAAAACGTTATGTTATTTGTTTACCACAGAGCACCAAAGAGCTCTTTAGGAACTCGTGTCAAAGATGTACGAGGGTTTCGGGTCGAATTGGGATTTTCCCCACTGAATGACAGTGACTTTAGTAAACTGAAAGTTACCGTTTGGGTCGGAGAAAAACGTATTAATATCGGCTACAAAATCTACATAAACCTAGCAGCTTGCTCCTCAAACAGGTCGCGGTAAACGTGCTATGCTGACACAATCGTTTTCAACATCATACTCAGGGCAGATATCGGTTTCAGTTTGGAGAGTAAGATGGAAGTGCTTACTTGCGGAAACCAGCGGCGGGATCATCATTCAAAGGTAAGTCAACATGTTTGCACTTCATATTCTTTATCTTCTTTTCTGCAAAGTAAAAATAGGAAATAACATCACTAAACGCGTTAGAAAACAAAACCTGTTGTTTAAACTCAGGATGCAAGAGGACAAGCACTCCAGGATCGAGAAATAGCGCATTCGAAGGCAATTTCGCATATGCACTGATTTGGAAATACAACGCTTCATGATTGTTTTACATAGAGTGGTCTTTAACTGAGTGCCGTCAAAACCAAAGTTGTTACTCTGGCCAATCACAACAGACGCAAACACTGCAATGAGCCAATCAGAACTCGAATCGAATACATATATCGGTCAGTAACCGGCGAAAAAGCGCGGGAAAACGCGTGCGAGTGAGTCATTACATCTGTCTTGCTTTCGGTTTTTGGTTTTTCTCCTTACTCGTGGTACGGGTTTTGCTAAGCAATCACATTCGACATAACGCTGAAAAACCGTTCTATTGAAGTAAAACCAAAACCGTGGATCGTAAATACAGTCGGTGCCCAAACCAACCGTGACTTGCTTGCGTAGTCTACCCACGCTTGACACCATTTACTCGCATCGGCTTTGGTTTTACGATACCCAAATGAAAACCACTCAAATATAAACGTTCGTCCACTCACCAAAGTATTCTTTCAGTGGGTCCAGTTCCAATCTGTCAAGTTTCTGATCAATATCCGCCACAAGTCGATCCAGAGCATCTTTCAGCGCCGATTCCTGTTTTAAACCGACCATAAAACAATATTTCGAACTAAAGGGCATTTAAACGATAGCAAATCAATCAGCTACTACTTAACATCAAGACCTAGGATTATTACGGTGGGTTATTAGATATAGATTTAATCACGGTAATAAGAACATCATAGATAATCCGGGAAACGTGGTGATAAAGAAAATATCCGGAGATAACCAACCAGTCAGATTGGTTGAAATGCCAAGATCCCCTCGTTGGTATATATGCTGTGGTTCAATTTTTTTTTTTTTTTTTTTTTTTTTGGTTTTAAAGTTTTCAAACCAGTTTAATTTTTATTTCCCTTTGTCCCAGATTATGGTAATGAATACTGCACAAAGGAAATTAAAAATGAAACTGGTTTGAGAAATTTAAAACCCAAAAGAATTTCAAACCACAACATACACAAGATTTGCTGCCCTTTCTTTCTTCATATTAAGACTTTTGGCCATTCCACTTAAGTTAAAAGTTGTAGGGGCAAAGGTTTTATCACCCCTAAAAGGTCCGGCAACCGTCAGTTTGAGAGCCTGTTAGATTCAGAGAGTGTCATAACTATAAGTTTGCACATACCTGTCCCTCCAGCCTCTGTAAGAGCTCCTGTATTGACTGATCCAGGCCTCCTATACTCTGATCGAACTTGCTTCGACTCACTAAGTTGTCTATCGCACGCTTATCCGCTTTCTGTAAAAGTGACGTCAAAGCAATGTTGTGCTAAAAGCATCTATACGGCTGTTAATCTAACCACAGCCAAAAACACACACTTAGACCACAGCACCCCCCCCCCCCCCCCTCACCTCCCACCCTTCCCCGCACGGCTCTTAAAACTTTAAGGTCGATAGACGTAGCTTTAGCTGTACCATATAATCAATCGCTTGAACCAAAAACTACCATAAATGTCTCTGTCAAAAACTTCTGCCCCAGTGATTGGCTACTGGTTATTAATTTTCATTAAAATTATCTGTGGTATTTGTTACATCCATTTCTTACAACTCTACAAACTTCAGTTGTAACTTGGGATTAAAGAAGACTTTTCTCATACCACGTCCATTTCCATGGCGACCTGCTCCTTATCCGCTTTCACTTCTTGTAGCTTGTCAGCGTATGTATATAAAGCCTGTTAGGTAAATCACGAGAGAAAAAAACGGGTTAGTGTAAAAATACAGTTCTAGTCGTTCTCTCAAGAAAGCTTAGCGTGTTCCTTACAAATAACCACACAACAAGAACAGCAACAGCAAAAAAAAAAAAAACAAACCGAAACGAAAGACAAACAAACAAAAAAGCACTTAATTTTGCAATAAAAAGAGCCACTACAAGAAAGAACCGCTCAGCAGCTTTCCACCGAATGGATACAAGTTTGGTTTACATTCGCAGAAACAAAAAAATTAACCGACCTTTTAAAGAGGGCGACACTTAACAGTCTGTTACGACTGACAAACCTGTGGCGCTCAGATTCCGGATCGGATTGGAATTTGGGAACGTTGGTTTTTGAGGAGAGGGGAAAACTGGAGTACCCGGAGAAAAATTTCTCGGAGCAAGGACGAGAACCAACAACAAACTTAACCCACATATGACGCCGAGTCCGGGAATCGACCTCGGGCCATATTAGTGGAAGGCGAGTGCTCTCACCACTGCGCCATCCTTGCTCCCCAAAATATTATTACTCGAAGCGCTAGTTTACAACTGTAGCTGGTTATGCGCATGAAACAGTGAACTCACATCAATATGTTTCTGTTTCCTGTTGTGTTCTTCAATCAGTTCCTTTGTTGTGTTACTAAGTCTTTCTTGTTCTCCTTGCAGTTCCGTTAGCATGCTTCTCAACGCGTTCAGTGCTCCAACGTCCTACAACGCAACAGTTCATTGAATCACTCCGAATCGCCATTCTTTCAGAGGCGTTAAAGACAAATATCACCTTGCATGCACCCCAATATTACGGACCGGAAATTCCGGTATTAAAGGGGCCTGGCCTGACTAGTCTCACCTTCAGTTGTCAATCAAACATCAGAGTGTATACAACAGACAAACAACTTGCATATTTTCTGAGACCATTCAGTATTGATAATATTGGCTTAGTTTTCGGAATAAACACTGTTACATTGTCAGCAAATTAGAAACCCATGTCTCATATTACAATGATATATTATGAGATTTTGAGGTATATTTTTTCAAAGAATGCTTGAGTCAACAACGTGCCGCGACTGAACGTTGTCTACATCTGCGTTTTACACCTTGAAAGATGTGATATGAAGGAGGAGCTTGCCCTTCTACAGTTAAACTTCTTGTTTAAGTCCCAGCAAAAGTTCATTCTAATTCACAACAGATGTTGAAAAACCTCTCTATTGCGAGCCCAAATCCTTGTAGGTATCAGCTGACCGTGCTCATGGGATCATGGCATTGAGACAGATGGGAGCTACCTCAAGCAAAGTTTCGCTTTGTTTTGCAAGACATTGCGAAAAATGACTTTTTCGGAATATGTTGCCTTCCGCCGACAAAAACAAAATGAACATTTGCCTTTTTTGGCCGTGGAAATTTCTCACGTCATTCTTTGTGGCAAACGCAAAATGGCCATGGAAATTTCCAACGTCAGTTTTTTTTTTTTTTAAATAAAAAGCAAGATGGCCATGGAATTGTCAGCTATATCCTGAGGCAAGTATCAGCAGCTGGTATTGCTGGGTTCCCTGTGCGACTTTTTTTGTTTTGTTTTGTTTTGTTTTGTTTTTTTAGATTTCTCACGCATGCGCTGGGGGTAGGTGGAGGGTAACGTGGAGAAGTACAAATTGGCGAGAAAAATATGTCAGCAGTTCAGATTGAGACTCCATGCATTTGTTTCATTGACGTCCCATTCCTCACGAAGAGGCAGAGTAAGAGACTTTAAAACAGATTTAAATTCAGTATTATAGCGCCTGTTCCTGGCAATGCATGATTTAGGTTCTATTTAGTTTATATCTTTGAATGATCTTTGAATGATTTTAGGTCTGTCTTTATTGAAACATTTTATTAGTTACTAGTATCATTGTAAAATGTTTAGTTCTGTAAGTGCCATAAAACTTCCGTTATGAAGTTCATATATTTAACTTCCATCCACGTTCACGTCCGTTAAATAACTGTCAAGATAAGTTTTTCCATACACCAAAATTTAGTATGGATTAAATTGGGTGCATGTCTCTACACTAGGCTCTCTTTTTTACCAGATTTTAAAACACCTATCATTCATTTGTAATAAGGAGGTGGCGGGCTTCCAGTGTATTTAATGCATTGCATCAAGAGTTTTACACTGTACATGTTGGTGTTTACATGTAAGTTATAATTATTATACTTTACACTTTATAGTTTACTTTATTCTTTTACCTTTATTTTCCCAGCATTTGAAGGTGGAGAATGTGGAATCGCTTCCATCATCTTCTTGTACTTTAATAGTAAATATTAAGGTTAACTTCAACCAGATTTAAAGAAAGGGATTTAAATGATTTAATTTAGTCCACAGTGACATATTTTACCTATTTTAAAATGAGGGAAAAAGGAAATGAACTTTGTAACTTTTAAATAAATGTTATAAACGCCAATATTGCTTCTCAAAATGTTTCAGTTTAATTGAAAGAATACCTCTGGGTTTTGTTTATTAATAGTTTTGCCTCATTGCACCTTCCGCATTCAGTAGATTTATGTTCAAACATAAATGAATACGGTAAAAAACAAACATAAGTTTCTCTTAACTCAGACGTGATGTTGCTTTTTATATGCGAATTTTAACCAACAATCGTTTTAATTACTATAACGATAAACGTTTTTTTTTTAATTTTAAATATAAATATATAATGTATATATTATTTTTACAGTGCGGACACTCGAACCGTGAACGGCTAAGGCTTTTTAGGACTTTTTCTCTCTCTGCAATATAAACAGACTAAAGACAATTTATCACTCGCTAAGAACTTTACATCTTTTTTTCTGATTCAATGTTGTTAAAAAAAGGTCGGATTCATTGTTTTCAAGGGAGTTTCTGATTGGAAAGCGTTTGAAAAAAAACGCGAAGAAAAGCCTTGACTGTTCACGGTTCGAGTGTCCGCACTGTAAATCAATCCGTGCAAGAGAGTTTAAAACACCAACCTTATCCAGCTGGTTGCTGAGAAGACGGAGGCCGTCCCTTAATGTTCTGACCTCGCGCTCTATGTCTTCCTTTAATCGATCTTCAGTTCGCTGAAGCCTTGACGGCAACTTTAAAATGTTATGGAATGGAACTGATCAGTTTTAATTCACCGTAAATAACTTTAAAATTGTCCAAACCTTTCGCCTGTGTTATTCATCTCACAGAAGTTATCCTGCTATCAACATATTCTGAGGACTGCAAGCAAGCTTAAAATTTATCTCTTTTTATGTTTGTAGCCTGTTTAATACTAGCTAATAAGGGAATTTTAGAACCAAAAGTTTGACTCCTAGCTATTTTTCAAATTCCCTCATGATTGGTTTTATATGGTTTACCCATAATTCTCTTGTCAGTGTTACAGAAAGCAAGAAAGTTTGTCACACTACAACTTAACGCTCTTCATGAAAATTAAATTACAGTAGATTCTCATAACACAAAAAATGGAATACTTTTTTTTATTGTCCAGACAGGCCTGACGATATTAAAAATGCAAGCTGGCATTTTTTACAAAAGGTCTTGGATCAAATTCACATAGGTTGCTTGACACCTCAACAAACTATGTCAAGTTTTAGGCGGTGGACTTACTAATAGGTAATTCAATTTAAAGAGAATATTATCTTGTTTTAATGCAGAATAGTATATTTTTATGTTGGTAATTTACAGTGATAAAATGATCAGTTTTCCTTAACGTGGTGCAATTTAATTTTTTAAGGGAACTAATGACAATTACCTGATCTGTAAACTCTTTAATCTGACTGGTTGTTCTTTCCAAGTACTTTAGCTTATTAAGTTGATCCAGTAGATCATCAGGAATCATTTGAAGCTTGAAATATTCAATGGCATATTACGTTTAATGCAATGCAACACAGATACAACTCGGTGCATTAATGTACATGATAGCTGCAAGGGTATTTAACAAACAAGCTGCATGTTCCAGTAAGCTGTAAAGAGCTAGAAGAGGTTAAGGTTAAGTTACGGTTGTGTTAGATCAAGTTGTGAAATCACAGTTTCGTAAGCGGTCACTTTTGGACTTTAACCGCGATGTTACTTAAATGCTTACGTGAAATGTTTCACATGAATTTGAAAATTAATTAGGTTAAGTTAGGGTTAAGATCAGAATTAAGTTTATCGTAGAGGATTAGGTTACATTTCAAAGGTTGTTCAGGTCCTATTCTTGATCATTCCATGTTTTGAGTTATGGTACCTGCTGAACACAGCTAGCCCCCCAACCCTCTAAAGTAAAGTGAAGGGAAAGGAGTGAATGTGTTTGACATTATTAGAATTTTTAAATAAAATAGAGTTTGAATAAGTGAATGACCACCACAGTTATGTACGCAACTCAAGTTGTGAAAAGAAAGCTTGAAAAAAAATTCAGGGTTGAACGGTTGAAGTCTGTAATTTTTTCAGGTTGTCTTTTCGCAACTGCTTAAGTTGGGTACATAACTGAGATGGTCATTCAGTTATTCATTCTTTCTTCAGTAGTTCAAGAGTATGAATTTCATATATTTCGCTTTCAAAATAAATTTTGGCAAACAACTATTTCTCTGAGAATGATGTATTAATCAGGTCAATGACACAGGCATACTTGGAAAAAAATCCGAGTGCTCCTATCAGCAGTCAAACCTAAGACCTTCCAATCACTAGTTCGGATGCTCTACCACTGAGCTACAGGAGACTCGTGGGAGCTAAGGCCATTAAACTAGGTTCATATGACAAACATCCTGCATACTGCTGGGTTTGGAATGTCAATGTGTGGCTTATGCGCAACGGAAATAATGTGATGGAATATGTTAAGCCCTATTTCTCTCATGCCAAACAAAATATTTTCACACCAAGCTAACTTTGACTGTGTAACTTTGTTACTAAGTATTCTGTTCTAAAAAGCTTTCCTTTTAGATGTTTATCTTTGGTTAAAGATTAAGCACAACACAAATGGAAGATTTTGAAGAGCTATCAACGAAAAATAACAAAATTTAATTGTAAGGAATATGTGTTTACCTTTTCATTGTGGTAGCTCAGCATATCAGAAACTTTCTTCAGGCTGTGTAGTTGCTCTCCAATACTTTCAATCTCAAAAAGTTTAATGTTTTAAATCATTAAAATTAACTTTGTTATTTAAAACCCCGAACGCAATAAAGAGTTACACTCATCACCAAGGGTCTGTAGAGTTACTGAAATTGTTTAGATTCCCAGGTAGATGAAAATTCCTTAACAATTGTCAATTTTTTTAACCATCTTTAGTAAGAATTAGCTTTTTGCTTGTTTAACTTATCAATATTAATAATACATGTGCCATTTTAAATGATAATGATTATCACAATCATATTACAATTTCCTTATAATTTGAATGAAAATAAGAGCAAACTCTGAATAATTTGATGATTATTTTAATAGCTACATTGTAGCATTCAATTATTGTCATGGGAGTTCAAAAAAAGTTAAGACCTGAAACATATTAGTTAATAATCAACATGTTAATGACCAAGACAAGCTTTCACAAGAAGAATTAGAAGTTTCATTGAGAGCTGTGAGCCAAGGCAATTTACAAACTGTCATCATCATTCTGTATCACTTCACTTCTTGTTGACTAATTCCTTTGTGTGTAATGATGTGCAGTGATTTTTCCTGCCTGTAAAATCCATTTTACCCTCCTGCTCAAAAGTATCAATGAAACCACTGTTAAATAATCTTAAGGGACTTCTCTTAAAAACATCAAGTTGTTTCAAAGTGGCCCAGACATGTCTCCAACTTATTCAGCCATTAAAGTGTTAATGCTTTGAATTCCTCATTTACTTAGTTTTAAATTAGTTTTATGCCTAGCGCACTTTAATTTTATGAAATTAGATCAGCAGGTAAACAAATCATGTACCTGTTGCTTGTGATTGTTGAGTAACAATAATCCATCCCTCAGCGATGATAGCTGGGCTTCAAGGTCAGCAGGAATGGTTTTCTTCAAGGTTTGTTAACAATGTACAGTATAAACAGTATAATATTAAATCAACTACATTTAGTGATTTAAGTTATAATTATCTTTCTGTTTCGGATTAAATTCAAGCTAAACTATTTACGTGACATTATATATTCAGACATTATGTTAATTTTTTGGTGAACTATTTCTGACATTGACTTCATTTATTTCTATCACTTCGAACTTGATAATGGCGTCATGACGACCCCGAAACATTGTTCGGTTTTATCGTTTATTTTTACTTGTCTATGTATAACCAAACCTTTATTTATAAGGTTTCATATTTCACTTTATTTATTTCCTTTTTCTCTCTAAATCCATTAATTGTTTGAAATAATTGACTTCTTCTAGACCTACATATTAACTTTTGCAACAATGAGAAATAATTTAATAAATTGAGTGAAGGGGACTTTGAAGACTAGAAATTTACATCAAAACAAGTGACAGTTTTAGAAGATGCTGTTAAATGCTGAAAACAAAAGTCAGGTTTGGACCTAATTTATATAAGCAAACTGTTAACTTTAACTTGGCAAAAAGAAGAGTGAATTAACATTTTAAAATAATAATTTAAACATGCAATCACCTGATGCATTTAACTTAAATATATGAGCATTATGTAATGGGTAGAAAAAGAAGCCTGTTATTGATTTTTGTTGTTGTTGTTTGAATTGATTTGAGCAATTTTTTAAATATTTATACAACTTTGTGACAGCAATTTTCAGCTACTTTACTAGTGGTTAATTTATGCACTATAAAAATAACATTAATTTTAATTTTTTTGTAGTAAATCACAGAAATGGGTCTGAAAAATACTATGAGAATTGTTTCAAGGCCAGTTGAAAAATTTTATGATGCTTAAATCCATCTTTTAACTGCTGAGTCCATCTTTTAACCACTTTAAACTATGAATGAATTTTGTGCCGCTAGCACATTCCCGCCAAGATCGGAGTCGGAGAGTTTTTCTTTGCCTCGTACAATCTCCCATTTCCTTTCTAGGGCTGACGCCCAGTGGGAAATTCATGGGTTCACTTTAGCACTTTATCATACACTGCAGAGTTAATTCTGACTGATCCATCATTTGAAAAATTGTATGTATAAAGTGCAATGTTCCCAGGCATGACCACTGCAACTAGAGAATGGAATCAAACAGTTTTATAATCAAGATAATCATTTTTGGTGCCACAACTTAAGTTGATTTTTTACCTCGTCTTTCCATTTATTTATTGCATCAAGTCCATCTTTTAACCGCTTAAGCTGCTCAAGAATGTCATCTGGAACATCTAAAAAAAAAATAAATAAATAACAGAACAAGGACGTCAACAGACAACAAAACTTATTAATTACAGAAGTAAGTAAACACTATTAAGGAGCCCATTTCTCAAATGTCATATCTATATGGCCTTAAATATGGGTAAAATACTTCAAAATTACGGGATTTCTATAGTATGCAACATTTTGGCATATGAGAAGAAGTTAATATGCTACATACTTTGTCAATTTAACCAAATTAACACATAGGGTAGATCAGCATTTAAACCACACTAGTAAAGCATTCCTCATCTTACCAGGTCTCTTTCTCAGTTCCTCCAAATCTTCAAGGTTAGCTTTCTTGGGCATCAGTTCCTGTGAACAAGCAGCAAACTCATAAGTTACTATTATTAACAACTGAAGACATGGCGTATGTGCATTTTTTCCGCCTCTGAATTTATGCTCCCAGCATACTGACTGGATGGATATCACTTGAAAAACAAAGTTCCACATAATTTTCAAATTTGACCTTAAGGTCTAAAAAATTTGAAGAATAAGCTTCTTACTTTTCCTTAACCCATGCAATTCACAAAAATGAGGAGTCAATGTTTGATTTCTTTCATTTTTTTCTGGAACAGATAAATTATAGTTATACTAATTATTTGATATATTATACTTCAATCCCCTTTGACGAGCAGCTTCAGTTTATCACAAAAAAGGTGCTGAGCTAATTCTTTGAATTGCTTTTAAGTAAAAAAATAAATGCAGAACTACACTGTATATTAACAAGTCTGTACGCTAAAAATAGGGTGATTTGAAGCAATTCGGATTTAAAGCTCAAAAATTTACCTTCAATTATTTTAAATTTATACCCGGTAAATTAAACAATAATTACAAGACATATAATTTATTTATGGATGAAAACTGGACCCTATATTGTGATAACTCATAGATCACATTTTATTTTTCTAGAAGCCTGATACACTGATTAATTAAATTTTTTGCATAATATAATCTCAAGGAAATACATTTCACACTGATACACATGCATTTTCATCAGCGTTTGATACTTGTCATTGCACAAGATACAATTTACAAACTAAGGTTAGCCTTCAAAACAAGAATATTTCCCCAGAACTCCGACTAACATCTGTAGTTAATCCCTGATCAATATTGTAAAACATTGTAAGTTATAGTTATCAGCCATTATCTAAATTTTGAAAGTGTTTGACGCATTTTTTCCTCCTCTTCATTGCCCGAGAGAAAACCACGCGACCTGAAAAAAACTACCTACAAATAATGGTCTGCTCATGCGCAATACTGCTCATTAACTGTGTTTTGCTGCAAATAATATTCTGCTCATGCGTAATTGAAACCACACTCGTGTGAAAATGGCAGATCACTTCCCTGGGCTTAGCGCTTACTGCTTACTGAAAATAATTATGAAAAACAAACTCAGCAATCGAATGATAAAACAATAATATTATTGAACTCGGTTATTGCAAAATATCACGATTTGTCAGTGTCTCGCAGATCAATTATTTGCCTCAGCCTTTGGCTTCAGCTAATAATAATTGATCTGCTCACCACTGACAAATCACAATATTTTGCTCAACCTCGTCCAATAAAAACATTGTTAGTTATATTTACATCATAGATGCTTCATTTGCAAGGGCCATGTTGTCATGTGTAACCACAATCACAATTCTTCACGCACCTCTAAAGCATCCACTTGTTCAACTAACACCTCATGTTTATCCATTAGTTCACCAATTTGTCTCAATGCTTCAAGTGCTTCTGGGGAGGGGAAGGGAGGGCTTGGTGTCCTTGGTGGGGGAGGGGTGGGAGTCCTTGCTTTAGGAGTGGACGCTCTTGACTTTGCAGATGGAGCACGACTTCTTCTAGCATTCAAAGCCTCCTCCTTATCCTAGTGCCAAAAGTTTCCAATTCATGAATTTTTCAGAAGCGTTGTTTTACTAAAATTATTTGACATCGGATTTCCATACAAACACTGTTATTTCAAGCCTGTTTGCCTACTCGTCAAAATGGCGTCGAAAACCGTGATAAGGCCTATTGTGCAATCGTTTTAGTATCCTTTATCTCTCTCCTTCACAGAGGCCTCCTTCGCGCTCGAGCGGAGACAATATAAGGGACTGGAAAGAGTGAAATAACGAGGAGCGCGCGAGGAACGCGCCCCTTTTTATTTTTTCTTCCCAGTTCCTTTCTTTTTTTTTTTTTTTGTGAAGGAGGCTCTGCGAAGGAGAGAGATCCTTTATATTCTTGTAATATGCTGTTTATCATCGCAGTCTCATGTTGCAGTTTCCTTTTCCCCAGGTGACCAAAAATCGTTTTGATGGCGTACTTGGTCGTGTTCCTTTGAATTTTGTCAGGGAATCTTTATCAATGTCAGGATTTGGCAGAGAAATCCAACCGAAAAAGACATCCAACGTCGAAAAGAAGCGTCCTGAGAAACTCAAAGCAACTAGGCTGTCAGGTGATGTTGATGTGGTCAGGTTCTCGGCGCCAAAAATGTTAGGTGCTAACAAAGCAGTTAACAAAAACACAGTAATGCCGAAACCCTCTCTTATTAAGAAGGAGAGGGTGAACGATGTAGAAAACCATGGCAATGCGTCTTCGACTACAGTAACACAACATGAAGTGAGCAATGAGCAGGAACGTGGATCGAATGATACGGTAAAAAAGGTAGGTGAACCAGCTGATGGGATGTCAAACGAGAAAAAAGAAAATGTGCAAAGAACAGTCAAGAAAATATTGAGTGGCACGAGGCTGTTCACAAAAGCTGTTAATCCACCTCGAAGCAGCTACAGTAGAAATGATAGACAGAAACAAAACGTAACGGAAAGGCAGTAAATTTGCAAGTTAAAAGCCTGGAAGGAAGGCAAAGATGACGGGGAGATTTGGTGTCAAGTTTTGTGCATTGCGAAATCTAGAAAACATCACAACATTCTTGTTTGTGATAGCCGAAATGGGAGGATTGGACAGCTTGCATTTGAAGGTTTTATTCAACGGTAAGACTGTTACAAAGGAACAGGATCCTATTGTAATAGCTACAACGCTAGATCGCCGTAATGTAGCGTCAGATTTCGAAACCAACAAGATATATCCTAGAAATGTAACTATACCTGTAACTATATAATCTGAGTGGAGAGCTAGGTCACGAGGTGTGTGAGCTTGCTTTCTTTTTATTTAAATCAAGAGTTGTGTGTGAGGGTAAAATTGGTGTTGAAATGCTGTTTTTGTCGAGTTTGGTATTTTACGTTTGAGGTCTCTGCTTTTCTCAACCAGACCCCCCCCCCCCCCCCCTCCCAAAAAAACAATTTAACATTTTTTAATGGGCAATAGGACGAAAGGAAGACAGGAATGGCGTTAGCCTCAACGGACGAAAGATGAAGGCAAATGTCCGACCTTTAATTAGCTTGTAGCTACCTGGATGTAGGGTTACTGATACAGACAAAATCGGACTTCCGCTGCGCGGTCGTCCGATTTTGTTTAAAAAACACTCGTATGATTACAGACCGAATTGGACTACTCATTCCTATTACCGTTATATATACAACACACACACTGTACTCCATTTTGTCATTTTGATATTTACAATTTATTAAATTACACATTATCAAAAGGCCACAATAGTTCATGGCATCTTTTAAAGTCGTTGAATCTGAGAAAACGAGAGCACTCCGGGGTAGACAGCCTCACCAGTCCCCACGCGTGTCGCTTTCTTTTCCTTTTCTTTTCCCCACTATTTGAGAGCCTAGTACAGGCGAATCTTTGCTGACGTCGTTGTTAACATTTTTCCTCATTAGCATACGACTTAACTCATAGACCCGTGGCCGTATATATGAACTAAATGCAAAAGTTGAAAGAACTGATTAAGTTGAGCAATTTATGCAATTTTCAGCTCTTTGCAAGCAATATTGAAGGAAATATCAGCTATCAAAAACTGCGAAATTGCTGGGTGACAAAAAAGTTAATGAGCCATACATTCCCGTAAAATTACGAGTTTTTAGAAGGGAATTTCTCCGAAACCATTCGATGTATTAGGGTCAAATTTTCAGAGAAAACTGAAACTGTTATGCCTTTTCAATATTCAGAGCTTTTATTTTATAAGCGTCATCAGATAGTGATAAGCATATGTTAATGAGGCAAAAAGTGTAAACAAAGATTCGCCTGTACAGGCTGTGTAAAATCACACTGATTCTTTCTGTTCACTTCTCACTGAACAGTACTGATTATAGTTACTGGTGCATTTTCGTGCGGGGATCATAAATAATATTCACATCATTGCAATCCAACTTCCCCAAATACCAATGTTCTCCGTTTTCAGGAAATATAAATCTTGAGGACGTGTTTTAAAAGTAGCTTTGTATAACCTGTCTAAAAATTATGCCAGATTTCTAGTAACTATTAAACCCCGGTGAATTATTTTCCAGGCCATGGAAATTCAAAGAGCGGATAACTTTATCCGCTTCAAAGCGACTTATCCACCGGATAGATATCCGTCATTTGAACACCTGGGACCAGCTAGAAAAAGCGAATTGGTTGGGTGTAAATTTTAAGAACATTTAAGTTTCAATTACTTTGTAGAGCGATTAAGCTTGTACAACCTTTCCAGTAACCAAAATGATTTGTGATCACTGTACAAAAACAACACGCAAACCCGCGAAAAACAGAGATTTACCTCAAGTTATTTCTGGTTCTGTTTGTTGTCTCCTGATCTGGAAAACTTTTTCATTAAGTGTACGTTATGTGGGACGACTCTCTGATACTGTATAAATAGATCTGATAAATTACAAGTGATTTCAAATATTCTTCTATTGTATAAATGTGATAAAAAAAAACCTCCAAGAATTATATAATTATGCAGTTGAGCAAACGAGGAATTATATTAGCGATTTTGACGACGTATAACGTGATAATAAGATTTCACTGCACTGCTACAGTGATTTGTACATCCATTTGAGGCAAACGCGCTATTACTGAACTACAACACTCGCAGGCTCAAGTTCCTCCTCTTGGGTCCTGGGGGATGACGGGACTGCGGCAGACCGTGGCCGCCGGTTTGTTGGGCTTCCATTGCGTGGGGGCTGGGGGCTAGTTGCTCTTTTGGCCGACATCGCCCTCGGGGATTTTGGGTTCTGTAGAATACATAACGGAGATAAATTATATTAATCTTTAATGGAATTAACTATTGAAGAGAAGAAATTATCTCAAACGAAAGGAATCTCGTACCATCGGTAGATCAGGCATCCGATCTATGCCATCAAACCGTCCTTTGTAGATATGACCATCCTGTCCGATAAGTTCTGTTTCATCCCTTCAAACAAAATCAAACACTGTTCAGTAGACATTCATGGCGGTTTACGGAGGATACGCAACCGTCACTTGACTACACCATAGTTAATTGAGGGACTAATTAGGAAACCTTGCCATGAAAACAATGGTGCTGCAATTTATGTTGGAAGGGCCGCGACCCTGCACAATCCTTTGTTTTAACGTTTACACCACAGTTGAATATCTTAACAAAAACGTTTCGATTGGTTAGTTGCTCCAACACATTCCAAATTCTATTGTTGTTTGTGCAGGGTCAAGGCCAAAAAGCCGAACAAAACATATAACAAAGAAGTTTGTCAGGTTTCATAACCATTGCCTTCAATTAACTATGACTACACTAACAACACGGTGTTTCTGAATGTTGGAACACTAGAACAAAGGATGCGTCAATTTCGTCAAAAATGGCACGTGGCACATATAACCCACGATTGTCTGGATACAAGACTTCACCTCTAAGTTGACGTTCATCTTGGGAACTTAATTAAACTGGAGTGTTTCGATAGCTTACCTCGGAGGAAGTGGAACTGGTGTGTCGTCTTCTCGGTAGTAATAATATTGACTGGAAAACAATAAAAGAAGGAGCTGTTCAGTCAGAGCGTGATGTGCGTATGATGCCTCCAGAAGCAATTAACAAAACTGAATCGAACATTGGGTGTAACGCAATCTTTCCTTCCCAACGGGAGAAAAGATTGCGTGACGAGCCAAAAGAGCGTCTGCGCGGGACTGGGAAGGGTACATACCGGCCGGTTCTTTTGTCAAAACAACAGTTTCATAGAAAAAAGGAACAGTTACTGTGTGAATCCGAAAAACGTGGACACTTTCTTAACTTTAAGGGAGAAATTAGAGAAAACAGAAGACGAATTATTTGCATGAAATACCCAAGTGGCTGCGTCACGGTCCGTTTGTCTACCCGTCCAGTGGTTTGAGCTCTTGTCCGACGGGTAGCTCATGAAATTTAGATTAAAATGTTCACGGTATTTTATTCGCACTGTTAGACTGCAATGCAAAGCTACAAGCAACCTTTTCCTGATAGTGAAAAGGCCGACAAACTGAAAGCCAACGCGAAATAACGTGAGGGGACTGAGAGGCAGTGACGTGGGTAGCCTGTGGTAAAACACGACACAGAAGCCTTACTTGAATCTAGCCGTACGTCTGTGAGGAAAGGTGACCGTGTGGCTTCCTCCGCATGCGCGAGCTGTCGTCGTGGCTACTTCCTGCTCGTAAGTGTATCCACTGCAAACAAACAACAACAACAAAAATAGGTACGCATTGCATACATGTGGGTAGTGCTATGCGCGCGCTGCGCAGGGCTCAAAATAACGGCCAGTCCGATCAAGATGACAATTTGTTCGGACAAAATTTTTCGGTTTGGAGGTCATTTTTGTCCGGTCGTGTACACGACTTTCAAATAAATAACAAAGTTTTATGTCGAATAGAATGCAGAGGTCATTGCCTGTGGAAAATAGCGAACATAAGTGATACTTTTAGCGATCAAAACTTTTTTACTCTTTAGCTACGAGTTTCTGAGCATCCAAGGCGATATTTTGCCTTAATTGGCTATTAATTTAAAACAAATATTTTCAATATTTTGACCGGTCGGAAACTAGACATGACCAACCTAAAATTTATTTGGTCGGTCAACATGACCGGCAACTGTCCAAAAATTATTTTGAGCCCTGGGTGCGGACCTGTTTGTTTACGGACACTCACTCAATCCCTCTCACATGTCTAATGACATAGTGGGTAACGCACTATACAGTGCACTACCCACAACAACAAAAATAAGAAATTAATCATAGGAAGGTAGAAATGAACAACAATACGAAAATAGTCTAGAATGCAACCGTGTGTCTCTCAAACACCCCAAGACTGCTATACAGAAGCGCGAGATCATAGTCGCATTCAGGGCCTTAGCATTACACTGAATTCAATCACAAAGTGACCACAGAAAATACAGCGTTTGTGTGAGAGTGATTCAAAGACGCTTACATGAAAATTGTAAGTGCATCGTATCAGGGACCGTGGCTCAAAGAACCAGGTCAGTTCTATCGAGTGTAAACTGATCAAAGTTGTTTCGCCATATAACAACAATTTTTAGCCTCAGAATCAATGCGAGGGGGGGGGGGGGGGGGGTGGAGCAATCCTCTCGCGGCTTACGCTCGCGCCCAATCTCGCGTGCCTTGCCACATTGCACAGCGTGTGCCGATACACGATACTACACCAAAACTGTGCTTGGAAGCTGCCGCGCAGTATCCAGGGCAAATTAATGGACTAAGCAGAGAAATTTAGAAGTCAAGGTGTAATGTTGCTACCGTGTGGCCTGAGGTATTTTATAGAGAGTAGGGGCTTCACAAATAAAACGGGAAATCATCAGAAAATCATCCTCCAGTGTACTTACCCTCGATGCATCTGGCGTATTTGGTCGAGTTCGTATGTTGTGTAAGGACGGCCAGACCGGGACGGAGGCAAGCCAGGAGTCTGGGGAAGAGCGGGGTTGGGGCTGTGGGCAAAAACCTTCAATCAGTAATTTATTTGATTAAAATTAAGAAAGTTACTACTCTTGGGATTAAAAAAAATAACTCTTGGATTATTTTATGCCAATAGTTTTGCAAATAGCGCAGGAGGTAAAATCAAATTATTGTAGTTTTGGCCGGCGGTTGAGCTAAATTTGCCTCATAGGTAGGACTGATTGGAGTCGGACTGTAATCACTCGAGTGATTAACAAAATCAGACGGCCACATAGCGGGAGTTTGATTTGTTTCATCACGAGTATTAACAGACTGAATTGGACGACACAAAGTCGTGTTACCAGTTAATCATAACCATTACAATTTCCGATAACAAATGGCTGACAAAACAAATAAATGAAAATGAATGATAATGTAGAAAAAACCGTTTTATTTACGAAATACGTGAGAAAAAGGACCCTGGGCAAGTGCAACTGTTCTATTACAGCGCACATAATGGCGTGTATTGTCTAATTACTCAGGCATGACGCGTACACTGTCCTATTAGTACTCAAATCATGACTGCTGATAGCCAATCAGATTCGAAACTTTGTTATAGTTATAATTAGTGGGAATACTCACTGTCCAGGTATCATGTCTACAGGCCTGTCACAGGAAATACAGTGGAATCTGAGTAATGCCCTGGAAAATACAACAGAGAATCTTTCCATCAATGACTCAAATGGAGACTATGCGACGGCAACCTTTAACCCTTTAAGCCCGAACAGTGATCAGCATCCATTTTCTCTTCGTAATATCAATGCTTATTGAACCCCTAAGGTTATAAGAATTTTGGATAAGATCACCCAAGGTGAATTTTCTTGATATTTTAATAACCTCTCCCCAGTAATTTTAAGTATGGGGGCAAGATCAACTTGACATTGAGACATGTATCTTATGTTACCCCACACGGTGATACACTGGAATTCATCAAAAAACATTAAAACAAGTTTAAGTGTTAGGTGTTAGCGAGTTTAAAATCCTCAAGAGGCTTCACTCCATGCCGCGTAGACGGATTTATCCGTTACCCGTCTAACAGAAGAGGAGAGAAACATTACTGTTTAATCAGTTCACAAACTGCAAAACGGCAAATAACAGCCAATCATCGGACTGCCTTCCGGGTCGAATTGGAATTTGGAAGAGTTGGTTTTTGTGGAGGGAGGAAAACTGGAGAACCCGGAGAAAAACCCTCGGAGCAAGTAATATCTATGCAATATGTATCCAATCATCGGACAGTGTCCGATCAAAATTAGTCCAAGCCCAGTGAAATCCCTCCAGTCCTAATACCGGATGACAAATGTTTTGAAAAAAGAAAAAAACGTTATGTTATTTGTTTACCACAGAGCACCAAAGAGCTCTTTAGGAACTCGTGTCAAAGATGTACGAGGGTTTCGGGTCGAATTGGGATTTTCCCCACTGAATGACAGTGACTTTAGTAAACTGAAAGTTACCGTTTGGGTCGGAGAAAAACGTATTAATATCGGCTACAAAATCTACATAAACCTAGCAGCTTGCTCCTCAAACAGGTCGCGGTAAACGTGCTATGCTGACACAATCGTTTTCAACATCATACTCAGGGCAGATATCGGTTTCAGTTTGGAGAGTAAGATGGAAGTGCTTACTTGCGGAAACCAGCGGCGGGATCATCATTCAAAGGTAAGTCAACATGTTTGCACTTCATATTCTTTATCTTCTTTTCTGCAAAGTAAAAATAGGAAATAACATCACTAAACGCGTTAGAAAACAAAACCTGTTGTTTAAACTCAGGATGCAAGAGGACAAGCACTCCAGGATCGAGAAATAGCGCATTCGAAGGCAATTTCGCATATGCACTGATTTGGAAATACAACGCTTCATGATTGTTTTACATAGAGTGGTCTTTAACTGAGTGCCGTCAAAACCAAAGTTGTTACTCTGGCCAATCACAACAGACGCAAACACTGCAATGAGCCAATCAGAACTCGAATCGAATACATATATCGGTCAGTAACCGGCGAAAAAGCGCGGGAAAACGCGTGCGAGTGAGTCATTACATCTGTCTTGCTTTCGGTTTTTGGTTTTTCTCCTTACTCGTGGTACGGGTTTTGCTAAGCAATCACATTCGACATAACGCTGAAAAACCGTTCTATTGAAGTAAAACCAAAACCGTGGATCGTAAATACAGTCGGTGCCCAAACCAACCGTGACTTGCTTGCGTAGTCTACCCACGCTTGACACCATTTACTCGCATCGGCTTTGGTTTTACGATACCCAAATGAAAACCACTCAAATATAAACGTTCGTCCACTCACCAAAGTATTCTTTCAGTGGGTCCAGTTCCAATCTGTCAAGTTTCTGATCAATATCCGCCACAAGTCGATCCAGAGCATCTTTCAGCGCCGATTCCTGTTTTAAACCGACCATAAAACAATATTTCGAACTAAAGGGCATTTAAACGATAGCAAATCAATCAGCTACTACTTAACATCAAGACCTAGGATTATTACGGTGGGTTATTAGATATAGATTTAATCACGGTAATAAGAACATCATAGATAATCCGGGAAACGTGGTGATAAAGAAAATATCCGGAGATAACCAACCAGTCAGATTGGTTGAAATGCCAAGATCCCCTCGTTGGTATATATGCTGTGGTTCAATTTTTTTTTTTTTTTTTTTTTTTTTGGTTTTAAAGTTTTCAAACCAGTTTAATTTTTATTTCCCTTTGTCCCAGATTATGGTAATGAATACTGCACAAAGGAAATTAAAAATGAAACTGGTTTGAGAAATTTAAAACCCAAAAGAATTTCAAACCACAACATACACAAGATTTGCTGCCCTTTCTTTCTTCATATTAAGACTTTTGGCCATTCCACTTAAGTTAAAAGTTGTAGGGGCAAAGGTTTTATCACCCCTAAAAGGTCCGGCAACCGTCAGTTTGAGAGCCTGTTAGATTCAGAGAGTGTCATAACTATAAGTTTGCACATACCTGTCCCTCCAGCCTCTGTAAGAGCTCCTGTATTGACTGATCCAGGCCTCCTATACTCTGATCGAACTTGCTTCGACTCACTAAGTTGTCTATCGCACGCTTATCCGCTTTCTGTAAAAGTGACGTCAAAGCAATGTTGTGCTAAAAGCATCTATACGGCTGTTAATCTAACCACAGCCAAAAACACACACTTAGACCACAGCACCCCCCCCCCCCCCCCTCACCTCCCACCCTTCCCCGCACGGCTCTTAAAACTTTAAGGTCGATAGACGTAGCTTTAGCTGTACCATATAATCAATCGCTTGAACCAAAAACTACCATAAATGTCTCTGTCAAAAACTTCTGCCCCAGTGATTGGCTACTGGTTATTAATTTTCATTAAAATTATCTGTGGTATTTGTTACATCCATTTCTTACAACTCTACAAACTTCAGTTGTAACTTGGGATTAAAGAAGACTTTTCTCATACCACGTCCATTTCCATGGCGACCTGCTCCTTATCCGCTTTCACTTCTTGTAGCTTGTCAGCGTATGTATATAAAGCCTGTTAGGTAAATCACGAGAGAAAAAAACGGGTTAGTGTAAAAATACAGTTCTAGTCGTTCTCTCAAGAAAGCTTAGCGTGTTCCTTACAAATAACCACACAACAAGAACAGCAACAGCAAAAAAAAAAAAAACAAACCGAAACGAAAGACAAACAAACAAAAAAGCACTTAATTTTGCAATAAAAAGAGCCACTACAAGAAAGAACCGCTCAGCAGCTTTCCACCGAATGGATACAAGTTTGGTTTACATTCGCAGAAACAAAAAAATTAACCGACCTTTTAAAGAGGGCGACACTTAACAGTCTGTTACGACTGACAAACCTGTGGCGCTCAGATTCCGGATCGGATTGGAATTTGGGAACGTTGGTTTTTGAGGAGAGGGGAAAACTGGAGTACCCGGAGAAAAATTTCTCGGAGCAAGGACGAGAACCAACAACAAACTTAACCCACATATGACGCCGAGTCCGGGAATCGACCTCGGACCATATTAGTGGAAGGCGAGTGCTCTCACCACTGCGCCATCCTTGCTCCCCAAAATATTATTACTCGAAGCGCTAGTTTACAACTGTAGCTGGTTATGCGCATGAAACAGTGAACTCACATCAATATGTTTCTGTTTCCTGTTGTGTTCTTCAATCAGTTCCTTTGTTGTGTTACTAAGTCTTTCTTGTTCTCCTTGCAGTTCCGTTAGCATGCTTCTCAACGCGTTCAGTGCTCCAACGTCCTACAACGCAACAGTTCATTGAATCACTCCGAATCGCCATTCTTTCAGAGGCGTTAAAGACAAATATCACCTTGCATGCACCCCAATATTACGGACCGGAAATTCCGGTATTAAAGGGGCGTGGCCTGACTAGTCTCACCTTCAGTTGTCAATCAAACATCAGAGTGTATACAACAGAAAAACAACTTGCATATTTTCTGAGACCATTCAGTATTGATAATATTGGCTTAGTTTTCGGAATAAACACTGTTACATTGTCAGCAAATTAGAAACCCATGTCTCATATTACAATGATGAGATTTTGAGGTATATTTTTTCAAAGAATGCTTGAGTCAACAACGTACCGCGACTGAACGTTGTCTACATCTGCGTTTTACACCTTGAAAGATGTGATATGAAGGAGGAGCTTGCCCTTCTACAGTTAAACTTCTTGTTTAAGTCCCAGCAAAAGTTCATTCTAATTCACAACAGATGTTGAAAAACCTCTCTATTGCGAGCCCAAATCCTTGTAGGTATCAGCTGACCGTGCTCATGGGATCATGGCATTGAGACAGATGGGAGCTACCTCAAGCAAAGTTTCGCTTTGTTTTGCAAGACATTGCGAAAAATGACCTTTTCGGAATATGTTGCCTTCCGCCGACAAAAACAAAATGAACATTTGCCTTTTTTGGCCGTGGAAATTTCTCACGTCATTCTTTGTGGCAAACGCAAAATGGCCATGGAAATTTCCAACGTCAGTTTTTTTTTTTTTTAAATAAAAAGCAAGATGGCCATGGAATTGTCAGCTATATCCTGAGGCAAGTATCAGCAGCTGGTATTGCTGGGTCCCCTGTGCGACTTTTTTTGTTTTGTTTTGTTTTGTTTTGTATTTTTAGATTTCTCACGCATGCGCTGGGGGTAGGTGGAGGGTAACGTGGAGAAGTACAAATTGGCGAGAAAAATATGTCAGCAGTTCAGATTGAGACTCCATGCATTTGTTTCATTGACGTCCCATTCCTCACGAAGAGGCAGAGTAAGAGACTTTAAAACAGATTTAAATTCAGTATTATAGCGCCTGTTCCTGGCAATGCATGATTTAGGTTCTATTTAGTTTATATCTTTGAATGATCTTTGAATGATTTTAGGTCTGTCTTTTTTGAAACATTTTATTAGTTACTAGTATCATTGTAAAATGTTTAGTTCTGTAAGTGCCATAAAACTTCCGTTATGAAGTTCATATATTTAACTTCCATCCACGTTCACGTCCGTTAAATAACTGTCAAGATAAGTTTTTCCATACACCAAAATTTAGTATGGATTAAATTGGGTGCATGTCTCTACACTAGGCTCTCTTTTTTACCAGATTTTTAAAACACCTATCATTCATTTGTAATAAGGAGGTGGCGGGCTTCCAGTGTATTTAATGCATTGCATCAAGAGTTTTACACTGTACATGTTGGTGTTTACATGTAAGTTATAATTATTATACTTTACACTTTATAGTTTACTTTATTCTTTTACCTTTATTTTCCCAGCATTTGAAGGTGGAGAATGTGGAATCGCTTCCATCATCTTCTTGTACTTTAATAGTAAATATTAAGGTTAACTTCAACCAGATTTAAAGAAAGGGATTTAAATGATTTAATTTAGTCCACAGTGACATATTTTACCTATTTTAAAATGAGGGAAAAAGGAAATGAACTTTGTAAATTTTAAATAAATGTTATAAACGCCAATATTGCTTCTCAAAATGTTTCAGTTTAATTGAAAGAATGCCTCTGGGTTTTGTTTATTAATAGTTTTGCCTCATTGCACCTTCCGCATTCAGTAGATTTATGTTCAAACATAAATGAATACGGTAAAAAACAAACATAAGTTTTTCTTAACTCAGACGTGATGTTGCTTTTTATATGCGAATTTTAACCAACAATCGTTTTAATTACTATAACGATAAACGTTTTTTTTTTAATTTTAAATATAAATATATAATGTATATATTATTTTTACAGTGCGGACACTCGAACCGTGAACGGCTAAGGCTTTTTAGGACTTTTTCTCTCTCTGCAATATAAACAGACTAAAGACAATTTATCACTCGCTAAGAACTTTACATCTTTTTTTCTGATTCAATGTTGTTAAAAAAAGGTCGGATTCATTGTTTTCAAGGGAGTTTCTGATTGGAAAGCGTTTGAAAAAAAACGCGAAGAAAAGCCTTGACTGTTCACGGTTCGAGTGTCCGCACTGTAAATCAATCCGTGCAAGAGAGTTTAAAACACCAACCTTATCCAGCTGGTTGCTGAGAAGACGGAGGCCGTCCCTTAATGTTCTGACCTCGCGCTCTATGTCTTCCTTTAATCGATCTTCAGTTCGCTGAAGCCTTGACGGCAACTTTAAAATGTTATGGAATGGAACTGATCAGTTTTGATTCACCGTAAATAACTTTAAAATTGTCCAAACCTTTCGCCTGTGTTATTCATCTCACAGAAGTTATCCTGCTATAAACATATTCTGAGGACTGCAAGCAAGCTTAAAATTTATCTCTTTTTATGTTTGTAGCCTGTTTAATACTAGCTAATAAGGGAATCTTAGAACCAAAAGTTTGACTCCTAGCTATTTTTCAAATTCCCTCATGATTGGTTTTATATGGTTTACCCATAATTCTCTTGTCAGTGTTACAGAAAGCAAGAAAGTTTGTCACACTACAACTTAACGCTCTTCATGAAAATTAAATTACAGTAGATTCTCATAACACAAAAAATGGAATACTTTTTTTTATTGTCCAGACAGGCCTGACGATATTAAAAATGCAAGCTGGCATTTTTTACAAAAGGTCTTGGATCAAATTCACATAGGTTGCTTGACACCTCAACAAACTATGTCAAGTTTTAGGCGGTGGACTTACTAATAGGTAATTCAATTTAAAGAGAATATTATCTTGTTTTAATGCAGAATAGTATATTTTTATGTTGGTAATTTACAGTGATAAAATGATCAGTTTTCCTTAACGTGGTGCAATTTAATTTTTTAAGGGAACTAATGACAATTACCTGATCTGTAAACTCTTTAATCTGACTGGTTGTTCTTTCCAAGTACTTTAGCTTATTAAGTTGATCCAGTAGATCATCAGGAATCATTTGAAGCTTGAAATATTCAATGGCATATTACGTTTAATGCAATGCAACACAGATACAACTCGGTGCATTAATGTACATGATAGCTGCAAGGGTATTTAACAAACAAGCTGCATGTTCCAGTAAGCTGTAAAGAGCTAGAAGAGGTTAAGGTTAAGTTACGGTTGTGTTAGATCAAGTTGTGAAATCACAGTTTCGTAAGCGGTCGCTTTTGGACTTTAACCGCGATGTTACTTAAATGCTTACGTGAAATGTTTCACATGAATTTGAAAATTAATTAGGTTAAGTTAGGGTTAAGATCAGAATTAAGTTTATCGTAGAGGATTAGGTTACATTTCAAAGGTTGTTCAGGTCCTATCTTGATCATTCCATGTTTTGAGTTATGGTACCTGCTGAACACAGCTAGCCCCCCAACCCTCTAAAGTAAAGTGAAGGGAAAGGAGTGAATGTGTTTGACATTATTAGAATTTTTAAATAAAATAGAGTTTGAATAAGTGAATGACCACCACAGTTATGTACGCAACTCAAGTTGTGAAAAGAAAGCTTGAAAAAAAATTCAGGGTTGAACGGTTCAAGTCTGTAATTTTTTCAGGTTGTCTTTTCGCAACTGCTTAAGTTGGGTACATAACTGAGATGATCATTCAGTTATTCATTCTTTCTTCAGTAGTTCAAGAGTATGAATTTCATATATTTCGCTTTCAAAATAAATTTTGGCAAACAACTATTTCTCTGAGAATGATGTATTAATCAGGTCAATGACACAGGCATACTTGGAAAAAAATCCGAGTGCTCCTATCAGCAGTCAAACCTAAGACCTTCCAATTACTAGTTCGGATGCTCTACCACTGGCTACAGGAGACTCCTGGGAGCTAAGGCCATTACACTAGGTTCATATGACAAACATCCTGCATACTGCTGGGTTTGGAATGTCAATGTGTGGCATATGCGCAACGGAAATAATGTGATGGAATATGTTAAGCCCTATTTCTCTCATGCCAAACAAAATATTTTCACACCAAGCTAACTTTGACTGTGTAACTTTGTTACTAAGTATTCTGTTCTAAAAAGCTTTCCTTTTAGATGTTTATCTTTGGTTAAAGATTAAGCACAACACAAATGGAAGATTTTGAAGAGCTATCAACGAAAAATAACAAAATTTAATTGTAAGGAATATGTGTTTACCTTTTCATTGTGGTAGCTCAGCATATCAGAAACTTTCTTCAGGCTTTGTAGTTGCTCTCCAATACTTTCAATCTCAAAAAGTTTAATGTTTTAAATCATTAAAATTAACTTTGTTATTTAAAACCCCGAACGCAATAAAGAGTTACACTCATCACCAAGGGTCTGTAGAGTTACTGAAATTGTTTAGATTCCCAGGTAGATGAAAATTCCTTAACAATTGTCAATTTTTTAACCATCTTTAGTAAGAATTAGCTTTTTGCTTGTTTAACTTATCAATATTAATAATTACATGTGCCATTTTAAATGATAATGATTATCACAATCATATTACAATTTGCTTATAATTTGAATGAAAATAAGAGCAAACTCTGAATAATTTGATGATTATTTTAATAGCTACATTGTAGCATTCAATTATTGTCATGGGAGTTCAAAAAAAGTTAAGACCTGAAACATATTAGTTGATAATCAACATGTTAATGACCAAGACAAGCTTTCACAAGAAGAATTAGAAGTTTCATTGAGAGCTGTGAGCCAAGGCAATTTACAAACTGTCATCATCATTCTGTATCACTTCACTTCTTGTTGACTAATTCCTTTGTGTGTAACGATGTGCAGTGATTTTTCCCGCCTGTAAAATCCATTTTACCCTCCTGCTCAAAAGTATCAATGAAACCACTGTTAAATAATCTTATGGGACTTCTCTTAAAAACATCAAGTTGTTTCAAAGTGGCCCAGACATGTCTCCAACTTATTCAGCCATTTACATGTTAATGCTTTGAATTCCTCATTTACTTGCAGTAGTTTTAAATTAGTTTTATACCTAGCACACTTTAATTTTATGAAATTAGATCAGCATGTAATCAAATCATGTACCTGTTGCTTGTGATTGTTGAGTAACAATAATCCATCCCTCAGCGATGATAGCTGGGCTTCAAGGTCAGCAGGAATGGTTTTCTTCAAGGTTTGTTAACAATGTACAGTATAAACAGTATAATATTAAATCAACTACATTCAGTGATTTAAGTTATAATTATCTTTCTGTTTCAGATTAAATTCAAGCTAAACTATTTACGTGACATTATATATTCAGACATTATGTTAATTTTTTGGTGAACTATTTCTGACATTGACTTCATTTATTTCTATCACTTCGAACTTGATAATGGCGTCATGACGACCCCGAAACATTGTTCGGTTTTATCGTTTATTTTTACTTGTCTATGTATAACCAAACCTTTATTTATAAGGTTTCATATTTCACTTTATTTATTTCCTTTTTCTCTCTAAATCCATTAATTGTTTGAAATAATTGACTTCTTCTAGACCTACATATTAACTTTTGCAACAATGAGAAATAATTTAATAAATTGAGTGAAGGGGACTTTGAAGACTAGAAATTTACATCAAAACAAGTAACAGTTTTAGAAGATGCTGTTAAATGCTGAAAACAAAAGTCAGGTTTGGACCTAATTTATATAAGCAAACTGTTAACTTTAACTTGGCAAAAAGAAGAGTGAATTAACATTTTAAAATAATAATTTAAACATGCAATCACCTGATGCATTTAACTTAAATATATGAGCATTATGTAATGGGTAGAAAAAGAAGCCTGTTATTGATTTTTGTTGTTGTTGTTTGAATTGATTTGAGCAATTTTTTAAATATTTATATAACTTTGTGACAGCAAATTTTAGCTACTTGACTAGTGGTTAATTTATGCACTATAAAAAAAACATTAATTTTAGCTTTTGTAGTAAATCACAGAAATGGGTCTGAAAAATACTATGAGAATTGTTTCAAGGCCAGTTGAAAAATTTTATGATGCTTAAATCCATCTTTTAACTGCTCAGTCCATCTTTTAACCACTTTAAGCTATGAATGAATGTTGTGCGGCTAGCACATTCCCGCCGAGGTCAGAGATTTTTTCTTTGCCTTGTACGACCTCCCATTTCCTTACTAGGGCTAACACTCTGTGGGAAATTCAAGGGTTCACTTTAGCACTTTAACATACACTGCAGAGTTAATTCTGACTGATCCATCATTTGAAAAATTGTATGTATAAAGTGCAATGTTCCCAGGCATGACCACTACAACTAGAGAATGGAATCAAACAGTTTTATAATCAAGATAATCATTTTTGGTGCCACGACTTAAGTTGATATGTTACCTCGTCTTTCCATTTATTTATTGCATCAAGTCCATCTTTTAACCGCTTAAGCTGTTCAAGAATGTCATCTGGAACATCTAAAAAAATAAATAAATAACAAAACAAGGAGGTCAACAGACAACAAAACTTATTAATTACAGAAGTACGTCATCTCTATTAAGGAGCCCATTTCTCAAATGTCATATCTATATGGCCTTAAATATGGGTAAAATACTTCAAAATTATAGGATTTTTATAGTATGCAACATTTTGGCATATGAGAAGAAGTTTATATGCTAGATACTTTGTCAATCTGGAATGAAAATTTGTAAAAATGTTCATAGAAGATCAACCAAATTAATACATAGGATAGATCAGCATTTAAACCACACTAGTTAAGAATTCCTCGTCTTACCAGGTCTCTTTCTCAGTTCCTCCAAATCTTCAAGGTTAGCTTTCTTGGGCATCATTTCCTGTGAACAAGTGGCAAACTCAAAAGTTACTATTATTAACAATAATATTATTGAAGGTATGGAAGGTGTATTTTTTGCTTTGATATATTGCTCTGAATTTATCCTCTCGGCATACACTGTACTGACTGGATGGATATCACTTGAAAAACAAAGTTCCACATAATTTTCAAATTTGACCACAAGGTCTAAAAATTTTCTTACTTTTCCTTAACCCCTGCAATTCACAAAAATGAGGAGTCAATGTTTGATTTCTTTTGCTTTTCCTAGAACAGACAAATTATAGTAATACATGTATTTAATATATTAATACTTCAATCCCCTTTGAAGAGCAGCTTCGGTTTATCACAAAAAAGTGCTGAATTCTTTGAATTTCCTTTAGGTAAAAAATAAATGCGGAACTACACCGTATATTATCCAGTCTGTACGCCAAAAGTAAGGTGATTTGAAGCAGTTCGGATTTTAAGCCCAAAAATTTACCTTCAATTATTTTAATTTATACCAGTAAATTGAACAATAGCTACAAGTATTGATTCATTTATGGATGAAAACTGGACCCTATATTATGATTACTCATAGATCACATTTTATTTTTCTGGAAGCCTGATACACTGATTAATTAAATTTTTTGCATATACACATGATACACATGCATTTTCATCATCATTTGCTACTTAACATTGCACAAGATGCAATTTACAAACTAACAACTAACATCTGTAGTTAATCCCATTCCCTGATCAACATTATAAAACATTCTGAGTTATAGTTATCAGCCATTATCTAAATTTTGATAGTGTTTCTCTAAGCACCTAAGGAAAAATAATAAATTATCATTTGATGCATTTTTTCCACCTTTTCATTGGCCGAGAGAAAACCATGCAGCCTGCAAATAACTACCTACAAATAATGGTCTGCTCATGCATAATACTGTCCATTAACTGTTTTTTGCTACAAATAATATTCTGCTCATACGTAATTGAAACCACACTCTTGTGTTAGCGCTTACTGCTTACCGAAAATAATATCATTCTGAAAAAAAAACTCAGCGATCGAATGATAAAACAATTATTGAACTCGGTTATTGCAAAATATCATGATTTGTCAGTGTCTCGCAGATCAATTATTTGCCTCAGTCTTTGGCTTCAGCTAATAATAATTGATCTGCTCACCACTGACAAATCACAATATTTTGCTCAACCTCGTCCAATAATTGTTAGTTATTTACATAATAGATTCTTAATTTACAAGGGCCATGTTGTTGTCACAATTCTTGACGCACCTCTAAAGCATCCACTTGTTCAACTAACACCTCATGTTTATCCATTAGTTCACCAATTTGTCTCAATGCTTCAAGTGCTTCTTGGGAGGGGTGGGGAGGACTTGGTGTCCTCGGTGGGGGAGGGGTGGGAGTCCTTGCTTTGGGAGTGGAAGCTCTTGACTTTGCAGATGGAGCGCGACTTCTTCTAGCATTCAAAGCCTCCTCAAGTTGTGGCCATTTGACATAAATGTCCAGATTATTAAGGTCATCTTTGGTGGGAAGCTCATCAACTTGTTTCTTGAGATTTTCCTGAAACAAAAATTAAGGCCACCTGATTATTAACCAGACTGCAATTGATCGTGTCCTGAGAATACGTTCAAGAGGACAATTTTCTCAAAAAGCACCCCTTTGACAGTTCTATTTTTCAAAAAACTTTTTTGTATTAACTGGTAGTAGCCCATACAGTGTAACTTTAGTCATTGTTCCCTTTGAAATTTACAACTTTTTACATGTACAATTCTGGGCACTTTAGATCCAGGCATCGTATTCGTAAAATTTTGTGGCAGGAGGGTTCTAAACGTTGAAATTATATCTCAGCTGATTTTCCAGAAGGTGGCTACAGAAATTGACGTTTTTGTTACCTTTTCTTAAGATATTTATTTATTTTTTAATTTATTTTTTTCAGCATTTCTTATTGCATTTCACATCAGTAACTCAATAGATTACAATGGTCATTAGCAAATATATTTATAAAACCAAAATATTTTTCTCCTGCCCCCCCCCCCTCCCTCCCTGATTTGCTAACCTAGCCCCACTCTCTCTCAAACGTCTTCTAACCGCGCAACGATTTGGCTTTGAATTCGGCGCGCGCTCTGAGATCAGAAGTAAGTCATTAGACCTAGCGTTTCGTTTGGCTTCCTGAAGCAAAGTTTTCCTGAGGACATCATTAAGTCTAATGAGGGAAAAAGTCTTACGAGTGCAGTTCCTGCCTCGTCTAATATGCTTGCTACCAGTAGTCCTCTTTAAGCTAAACCGGAATTTTCAGTTTCTCGGGCTTGGACTATTAAAGGCTTGTATATTGTGGGCTTTGCTTGAGGAGGTGACAGTCTTTGGCTCTAAAAAGTAGGTCTTAGGGATGAGTTCTATTCGGGCAACGTGAAATTTTTGCGAATTTTTCACCCAGCCAAAGACTTAGTATATTTTTGTGGTGGAAAAGGGCGCTAACCCTTCCCTTTTCAAATGTTGATTTCAACATCCGGGTCTTAAGCTGATATGGAAAACACTAGCAAGAATGGGCAAGGATTTTCTCTTCAAGAAGCGTGAGTTTGAAAAGCTATTCTACTATTTTTCGCCGTTATAACTGTAGCGTTGTTAGGCTAGTGAATGATTAGTCGAGAAGTGCGGTTTTGGTCGAATTTCCGGACTCAATGTCATAAATAATTTCCAGATGTTCGTTCGGCTTGATTCTCATTACGTCTTGAACTTATAATTAACACGGAAAATCAATTTAAAACGCTGTCTTGCCCCGATTAAGCCGATTCTTTTGTGGAAGGCTAGTCTTGAGCGCTTAAAGACCGGGTTTTGGTTGAGATTTAAGATGTGTTGGCGCCGTTAATAATTACCAAGTGTCACACTTGTTTAGTCGGATCACAGGTCATGTCTCATTTCACTCAGGTGTCAATGTCACGTCTAATTCCAAAGAAAAGCCCCTCTTTTCTCTTTCATAGTATTTCCTGACCTTACTTTCTTGTGATGAACCGTAACTGGAGTATTGTTAATGACTAGCATATTCCTTCAGCTTAGAAAGTCTCAAAATGTGCTCAATTTCTGTAGCCACCTTTTTGAAAATCAGCTCAGATATAAAGTACAGCCAAGCTCGTTTTGCGACTGTTTATTTGGTCCAGGCATTTTTTTGGGTTTTGATTTTTGCCCCCATTTGATCATCCCCATCACTTGAAATCCGGAGTATCTCCCCCCCCCCCACCCCCAGGGGCCAGTACCAAGGAAAGAAGGGGAGGGGGAGGGGCTAAGAGGCTGTAATTCCTGCATTCCAATTATACATGTATGTATTTGTGTTGGTTATTAACTCTGTAAAAGCAATTCAAACATAATTGCCATAAATGTTAACAATGAAATGAAGAATTCAGTGGCTCTAATAATTATTTGCTCAAAATGCTGTTGCCAATAAAATTCATCTTACCAGCTCCTTAAGCAAATCTTCCATTTTCTTTTTCTCCTGAGAATTGTCTACAAGATACAATAAGCATCAAAACTGGTAAGTATTTATACTTTTTTGTATCTGTTTTTGTTAGCATTTAACATTTCCTCTAAATTGCATAGTAATTTTATTAAGGTTTTCAATAGCATACATCAACTTTTAATAAGCCCCTAACTATTTTATATAATTTATAATATACCACAACTAAATATATGTATTGAGTAAAATATTGCGCAAGGTAATTTTCAGCAGGTATCTCAGTTTTAACTCAACAAAGGTCCATACTGAAATTAAAGACACAGTATCAACTAACATGGAGCATGAAGGGAGAATAAAGTGAGCATATGCTGTTCCTTAACTGATACCGCAACATTGTTCATTCATTTCTACTCCTTGTATCTAAACTCACGAAAAAGCTACATGCAGAAATTTTAAAAAAAATGAGTTCTCACCATTACTTTCCAATGCTGTAATTCTCTCACTGAGACGTGCATTTAGCTTCTCCAGCTACAGGCAAAACACACAAAAAAGGTCACATCGTCATCATCATCATCCATCCATCCCTACCCTCTTTACGGAGAATATTGCCATCAATCTTCTTAATTCAAAGTTATTAGTGGACCTGTTTATATATCTCATCAAGACACTTGTGGTTTTGTTTGAAGAGAGATACTAGCTGCAGTGATCTGACACCTATCTACTGTAGACTCAATCTGCGACATGTATGTACTTTGTTCTGCCTTTCACCTAATTAATAAAAGCTCATAAAACCTTTTCAGAAAGCTGCATATCTCTGACACCTTCTTGGAGCTGCTTGTGCAATTGGCAGTCTTTAATTACATTTTCAGTGAATTTACCAGCATACATTGTAATACCAAATAGACCAAGGTGGGATGAATGATTGAGAAATATACAGCTGTAAGAACAGCTTCAAATCAATTCACCTAAGGGTGAGCAAGCAAGCTTGACTAAAAAGTGAAATTAATTACTATTCACAAAGTAGAGTAAAACTTGTTGCATTATTTGTTGTTACTGATAATATTATGTATTTCTGGAGTGCCATTCTCCAGTGACCATAAACCTGAGTCATACCTCTGATAATTTATTCTTTAATTCATTTATATCCTCTGCGGCTTCCTTAATGTCGCCAACTTCCTTCATCATTGTGTCCAGAAGACTTGTTAGCTAAAAATATAATACATGTATTAATCAAGCTGACTTATTATATTACCAAGGTGTCATTCTCCAGTGACCCATTGAATTGTGACAGCAGGCTAAGTTTGAACATTGCACTTTGCAATTTGCATTAACCCTCTCTAAATCCCCTTTCTTTTCCCTTTTAAAAGAGACAGTTCTGTCATTTTCCCTTTTGCAAACCACATTTTTTTTCTATTGCTTTCTACCACAGATCACAAAAAATGTTGCTTCTTTTCTCTGTCAGTTCCATCCCTTAAATTCCATATCTCTTCCTCGTTTAAAGTTCTACACCCAATCCCCAATCAGTGCAAGTGCGCATCTTTCCAAACTTAACAGATTGAGCCAAAAACAAATATTAAGCCCAGTTGTTGTCGGCTCACACTGTCAAGTTTACATTAAAAAAAAACCTTATAATACACCACAACAGTTGCATTGTAATAATTACAATGCAACTGTTGTGGTTTATTATTGTTATTATTATTTTAATTTAGCATGGAACATTTACACCTTGAGCATGAGAACATTTACACCTACATTTACAGCAGAGCTAATTGCTACCAAGAAAGGGGAGCAATATGCCAAAACCATGTCATGGATCAGAAGCCGAATTTCATTCACAAGCACTCGCTTGTCTTAGAGTTTCTAGGACATTACGAAGAATTCAACGTGACATCAAGAACACGGACATTGACATTGAAACTGCAGATGGGGCCATTTGAGAGATGCGTATTTTGTTTATTTTTTTTTCTTTTAATCAAGTGGAGCTGATTTTAAAATGCCGAATTTCATTTTTTTTTTAAACTTTATGACATTTGTTTTTTTCTTTTTCTTTACAAAAACATTATGCTCTTTTCACAATTGAATATTTAAAAAAAAATTATTACTGAAATTGTGCTTGAAAATAGTCTCTTTTTTTAATCAAAATAAATTGTAAGTAGGTTTTTAATAGCTCTTTTTATATAGACTTTTAATGTGTAAATAGCAATTTGTGTGGAATATTTTAAAGTGTATATGACACAAAATCTTTTATTAGCTTATTAGGAAGAGCTTTCAAAATGATGAAAAATGGCATTTATTTTATTGCGATAGCATTCTTGGTTGCCGAGTTATTCAAGATTTAGGCTTATGTGACGTCACAAGACTGACACAAAATGAAGGGAAATCACAAAAAATGGAATATCTCTTAAGCCTTTTTCTGTATAGAACTGAAACTTTGTAGAGTTGTTATACTCATCACAAAGTTTCATGATATGATCCACTATGACATTTCCATGGCAACACAATGGGCTCCAGGCCCTCACCATCCAAAGGATAAAATCAGAGTTTCCCTTCCCAAGAAGCGCTTTTTGCTCTTGATGTTTATTCAGTGGGTGTCAGGGAATATGGACATTACGCAGCACAAGTATAAGAAATTATGTTTGACTGTGGAGCAATAAATAACTAAAGGCATTTGTCATTTTGGGAAGGTAGAGGTCTGGTAATGAGTACGTTGCTATGGTGACATCATAGCCAGTCTATCACAATGTGTAGTTCTGTCAGCATATCAACCCTGCAAAATTTCAACCCTGTAGATGTAGTATTTGCATAGATATTCCAAATTTTGTGATTTCCCTTCATTTTGTGTCAGTCTTGTGACGTCACAAGTTGTCTAATTTGCATAAACCTAAATCTTGAATAACTCGGCAACCAAGAATGCTATCGCAATAAAATAAATGCCATTCTTTATCATTTTGAAAGCTCTTCCTAATAAGCCAATAAAAGATTTTGTGTCATATACACTTTAATACAGTAATTGAAAAACCATTGCAGTTATGTACACAACTTAAGCAGCTGCAAAAATAAACCCTAAAAGTAATTTAGGCTTCAACAGGGTCCAACCCCTTGACCTCTACAAGGCCGGCACAGTACTCTACCAACTGAACTATCATGCCTACTGGAAGATGGTCATTTTGTAAATTCACAAAAATATACCTAATTTATAATGGCGGAGAGATGGAAGTGAAAAACCTGAAATTGTATTTTAAATATATGACTTGTTCAAGTTGCATATATAACTGCAATAATTATTATGGCGTTTCATTCATTAATAATATTTTTTCATCTGCAGTTCAAATACATGAATATGAATTTCATGCATTTCAATTCAATCCACTCTTTTGTCAAATTATAGAAATTCTTCTGTCATTTAATCATTCCTGTAGTGACAGCCTCTAGACTGTAATCTAACCGACTAACAAAGCAACCAATCAAAGGCCAATTCGACTCAACAGCTGGCACTGGGGGTGCGACTTGCAATACAATAAGCCAAATTACACTTGATTTGAAACTTCTGCCTGGTCGTCGTACAAATAAAAAAAATAAGTTCAGCTGGGTAAAAATATTAATTAAGATGGCTATGGTGGTATATGTTTGGTTATCAACTTTGTAGGCAAATCGCTTCGCTCTTGCAAAGTGCTAATGCCTGAAACATCATCACTCCAATCTTCTTTACAGTGGCCAAATTACTTATCAACTCTGCTGATAAAACTAAACATTTTTTTCCACTCTCCACCGACACAGCACCACAGTTGCTTATAAACTAGCCCCCCTTATCCTTATGGTGGCAAATGTTGACTAAATCCATGTTTATATTGATTTCATATCCTTCTCTGACACATACCACACATAACATGTTCTTAAAATGTGGAAATACAAGCACAAAGCTAAAATAGATCCATTGTCAAAGAAACAGTTGTTACAGGAACTTGAAAATTTCCTCCGCATTAACAGGCATTCTTTGACAAGAATACTGGTAGGCTTAGAACTAATACCGCCACATGCAGAGTTTTAATTTCACGTCCTTTCTCAGTTAAATTTGCACTTTCGCATAGTGTACATTCACATCAAAACATTCCATTTGCTTCTTTAATTTGTTATGTAAACTTTCGCGGCTAAGGATGAAGCCGAGATATTTGTTGAATGAATCAACCATAAAGTTCATATGCAAATCACACAGCTAAGCGAAAATGACCATAAACCATGAAATTGAAGCCGGTCCCAACAGTTAGAGCAAAACAATGACCACTTACAGTAAATTAGTGTACTTCGGGAATTTGAAATGTCCAATTACAGCTGGGTTTAACACAGTCAGGTGGATTAATAGTAAAACCACAAGTTATAAAATGACCCTTACCTTTTCGATTCCAGTTTCAGTAGCTCCAAGCCTTCGATTAATGTTTATAAATTGCCACATATCCGCCACCGGGGTTCTGCCGTCTTTTTTCTGCTTAGCGCGTTGAAGAATTTCACCGTTACTAGGCAAATCGTCCAAAATCTCCAACTTTTTCTCGATCGTCGCTACCTTGGATTCCAAATGACCATGAGAAGGCGCAGACAACGTAGCGGCAGAGAAAGGTATTTTATCCGTTGGGCCTTTCTCTGTTGGCACTTTCGAGCTGTCCAATCCATCAGTACCCGCTTCTTGTGCATTTTCTTGCCTGTTCTTGAGCAGCGCAAATGCAGCCCTGAAGTCCCCTTCATCGTTAATGTCCTTGCCTTTCTTTTCAATCCCTAGATGGTTGAGAATCTCACGCAGTACTCCATGAAGAATATTGAAGTTCACAGCTCCAAGCTCTGGCGTACCCAGAGCAAGGTTGAGAAGTTGGTCAAGCTCCACTCGTATCGTCATGACATCAGGTAGTTTCTTCGACTTTATTCCTACAAAGAGTGGCTTTTCAAAACCGTGTGTTTGGATAGTTTACGACCGCCATAATACGATATTCAGGTTGCCAGAGGCAACACACTGCATAAAATAGAACAAAAAGAATAAATATTTATATAATTTCAAGATGGCGGTGAAGAAGCGGAAATTGAGCCTTCGCTCTTCTTGAGCAGTGGTTCTTCCACAAAAATGGCACACCATAATTACTTTAAATGAATTATTAAACTGACTCAATGTTTTTGCGTTCGCCTCTTTCTACAAGACTTTGTACAAGATGTCTATTGCTGAAGAAAAGATCGATACACCTAGTTCTGAAGTGCTGGAAGAAGCTGTTGGCTTGATCAAAAGGGCATTCGACCTTATGAAGCAGCAAGCCGTGGATGTTCGCAAGGAGAAGGATGCTTTTGACTCTGTTGCAAAGAAACTTGAACATGTCCACTTTGCGTCAACCATCAAGCTGAACGTGGGTGGTCAGCATTTCACTACGAGCCTTCAAACCTTGACAAAAGATCCAGGTTCAGTGTTACACGCCATGTTTTCAGGAAGATTTGATACAAAACCTGCTGAAGATGGATCTTACTTCATTGATCGGGATGGAACTCACTTCCGGTACATTTTGAACTACCTTCGCACGGGGGAGCTTGTTGTTCCAGAAGACAAGATCGTTCAAAGGGAGTTACTCAGTGAAGCTGAGTTCTATCAGGTCCAAGGAATTATCGATGAGCTCTGCCCTCGACCTTTTCTGAATTCTAAAATCCTGTCAGATGAACAGAAGCAAATCTTTGTCAACACTTGGCTCAAGGAACGGTTTTCCCGCCGCCACTCCACTTTTGTGCTGCTTTACCGAGCCTCTCGAGACGGGTGGAACTCCTCTTACTTCCATTCCATCTGCGACAACAAGGGACCAACTCTAACGGTGGTGAGGAGCGAAGATAATATTTTTGGAGATTACACGGAGAAGTCGTGGGATGGTAAGTTTTTCGTAAACTTCACTGAATATAAAATTAATTTTTTGTGAGGCGTCTAAATTTAGGTATAGATAGCTCCAGTGATCTTTTTGGTTAAATTTCTAGCGAACAAATCCCTGCCTAGCACATAAACAATAATCTGTCGTCGAAGCTCATACACCATGCCTGTATTTTTTTTCTCTTTTTTATTCACAGGATGAAATAGTTTTGTGAAGCAATTAACAGACAAAGAGCACGTCTGTTGAACCTAGTTTATTGGCCTATAAAGCTCCCCCGGGGGGGGGGGGGGGAATCCCATATGGAACAGACGGGGATGCTCGTCGGAAATTTTGAATTTAACCCCTAAAGGAGACCATCTGGGCGTGGCTCAAGCTCCTACAAGTTTCCTGTAGCTCAATGGTAGAGCTACAGCAGTTAGGTCGGTTTAACTCACCAACTGAGACTTTCTCAGATTCCGTTTTCGTGGAGTCCAGTCAGGTGAAATTTTTTGGCATCGCTCGTTGCTCACTTTCGACGCCGTAATGTAAGATTGAAGTCGACTTGTGGCAAGTCTAAATTTACCATTGTCCAAATGCTTGATGATATTGATTCCAAGACCAGATTTTCTTCCGCTTAGCCCTATTTTATTCAGTGCTCCTGAAGTCAATCAGGCACCTCAAATTCCCCCGCCAAGAACGCATTAGGGATTGACAAGAACAACAACAAAAAAACAATATCCGCACGGTCAGGAAAGCGAAAACGCACAAAACCTCCATTGAAAACGCTTGCTATGCAGCCTAGGGATACCCGACGTAAGGTATTAACGTACTACCGTACGAAAGGATTGCTGTAGTCAGTCATAACTAATACGTAGCGCAGTGCAAAGTCCTTGTAAGGTTGCTTTTCTGTACAGTCGGTAACGGGATGACCTTCAATGTGAAGCGAAGATAAATACCGGACTCTAACGTTCGGTTTAGAAGTTGTGAATGTGCCGTTGACGATGGAGGGTAGGTGGAAAAGAAAAAAAGAATTGAGTCCAGAGGTTGACAACTCTGACTCTATTTTTGCGTTTTTAACTCTTTCATATAGAAAGTCTCGTGTGTTATGAAAGGAAGAGGAAAAGAAAGGAATAGTACACTGAATAATACCTTATTACATAAAATTTTCGCGATTAAAAAAAAAATCGCGAAATTAAAGTGTCGCGAACATTACATGAGGCGAAAATTTAGTCACTCACATGATGTCAATAATGAAGAAAAAATGAGTGAGTTTATTACCACTGCAACGTTTAGAAAATCATATTTTTTGATCTATTCTGAGCCAATGTCTTGGTCCTTCTCGTCACTACTGTTTTTTGTCTAGTCCACTGCGTATCAAGACATATACACAAATGACTTGTGAGACTTTTTTAATGGCTATTGTGGTCAGTTGACTCAATAATTCACGTACAAGCATGAACTTCTTGTGGACATCGTGAGAACTTCTTTGTTGTTACTGTTGTCATATCATATAGACCCGCCGCTGCATCTTTTGTTAATTTTGACTTTATTTTAGATGAAGTCGTTTTATTTGATTCTAGGACAAGTTAAATAAATGGTGTCTTACTCGAAAATGCGGAATTAAGTGATTCAAAATAGGAAATTTCCGCAAAATCGCGAAATAAACATGTCGCGAAAATGTCATGTAATAAGGTACTTGCTAATTGTTGCGGACAGTTATTAAACTGCTTGACATTCTTTTACAACTTTGTTTGTTTCGCATCCGTGTTTTCACTTGTACTTAGAGTTTTTCGATATTTCGCATCCCTAAGGGACTAATTAGTACAGATATGTATATGCAAATGCAAGAAATTTAGTTGTTAGTTTTCTCAGTCCTTTCAGTTGATGTTGTAAATTTCAGTTCAAGTTGTCAACGTGTTTTCCGCTTGCTAGTACCAAACATTCGGTAAGATTTATTTCTGTTTGTACTTTTCTATTCGTTCCCGGTTTACGTTATTTCTTTTATATGTTCATAAGTTTTTCCTGTTTTCTTTTTCCCTGGCGAACCTCTCTCTCTCTCTTTCTGTCGGAAAAAGTGTTAAAGGAGTGTTCGGAATTAAATTGCTGGTAAACACGAGGGTTCGTCGTTAAATGTTATGGTTTTATCTCTTACACTAATATTGTTTGTAATTTCAGATTGCAGTATCTACAAACATTGCACAGAGTCTTTCATATTCAGCCTCGTGAACCCCTCTGATGTAGGACCAACCAAACTGCCACTCAAGGCTAATTCATCCAAAAAGGCCATCTACTGCGACGGTGGATGTGGGCCAACGTTTGGAGCTGGACCTGACCTATACATTAGTAGTGAATCAAATGCAAATTCAGACAGCCGCAGTAAATATTTAAACAGTAGCTATGATTGTCCACCACATGTAACGCCTTCGACATTTCTAACTGCCAGCGACAACTTTACAGTGAATGAAATAGAAGTGTTTGTTTACCAAGAATAGGCTAAATCTAAATCTAAAGTACATTTTTTTAAGGAGTAAAATTAAAATTTGGTTAAAAGTAAACTAAGGTGTGTAAATCTTTTTCTTCAGAGAAAAAAGTTTTAAAATTCGGAGCTTTTGCTTCTATCACAGTAGCTTCATCAGCGAAATGAATTGTGAAAAACACGGCTTTTCGTCTCACTTTATTATCACGTGATCCTTTTGGATCACGTGACAATTGTTCCACCAAGAACAAAAGAAACACGTGAACTCTCGCATAGCAGTTTTCTTCTCGCCGTTCCGCACTAACTGAACGCCTTCAACAGCGTAGAGGGAAAAGCCTAAAGTACGGGGTAACCAAATACTGTGAATGGCTTAAAAGCCTTAAAAACATTTTTTTCGATTGCTTGAACCCGACAGCAACAGCAAACCAGTTCCTTTCAAGAATTTATAATACAGGTAGCCAGAGCTTTAGCAAAGCTTTTATCTTGCATCACAGAGAAATCGGTTCAATCATTCATAGTTGCGTTAATATCCCTGGGCGTCATCAAATTTAGAGTTCTTATTGAGAAAGACAGACAGGTCCAGACAGTCGGTTTTTAGTTTCCCTTGATTTCTAAGAAGGAAACATGAAGTGCTGTATTACACTTGAAATTGAGGACGTCCAAATGAAATACAGGAAGAAGGATTCTAAAAGCAAAACAGCAAAGACATCACTGAAATCCGTAGGAGACAATCCATTGGAATGAGGTATCCTCTCTTGGTAACATTTCCTCCTTATTTTTCTTATGGATATAGATAGTAAAGCGTGCGAACTACACGAGCGCGCGAGAGGAGATGCGACGCGCCGAGGTAATTATTATTTTTCGCGCGTACTGGCGAGATCCACTCACTCAGTTCTAGGAAAAATAAAGGACTGCTCATAATCTGCTCATCAATATTTCTTGTTGAATATAATTTTGTTGCCTAGAAAATGCTTAACTCTACTCCAAATCCAGGTTTTGCTTTGTATTGAAAAATGTCATGTGGAAAAACCTTACGCCTGGATATTTAATGCTGCCTGTATAGTAGACAATGATCATCATTCTTAAAGACTATAATTATAACATAATAATGGTGTGTAAAGTACTCTAATGAGGTACTGACTGATGTCGGCTATGTGGTGGGCGTGGTTCCACCATTGAGAGAGCGTTTAAACTAATTAAAATTGTAAAATCTAAATCCTACATCAAGAAAAACTTGTGACTTTAATAAAAATCAAAAGGGCTATTATTGCTCATATTGTCCTATCAATTCGAAACTTTAACTCCCCCCCCCCCCCCCCCCATCCCCCGCAGGCATAACCTGGGCATTTGAGTATTTTCTGTGCCCAGGGAATATGCAATTTGACGCAATCGGCCTTCCCGGGGTTGAGGACTTACGTTTTGGTAACTCTTGAATAATGCAAGAGCAACTTCAACCTCGTTCCCAGGGCCTTTTCCCTAGCTTGTACAAACAGTACATGAACAGTAGAAAAGTGTAGCCGGATCTTTGTTAAATAAAACGTAAAATCAAATGCCAGCCGGCTGATCGGACAGCTGACAAAACTAACCTTTTTCAGGGGCTGCAAACAGCTAAGTAAAAATTGGAAATAAATAATTAAGTTTTGCTCGGGCTAGTTGTGTAGAAAATTCGAATCGGAAGTGCCGAAATGTCAAATTTTAAAATAACCTTTTTGTCCAGCGTAGTACTTGTGCTAGATGTCGCTTTTCGTGAGGCTCTTCCAGCGCGACGTATTGTAAGCATTTTATAACTTTAGTTAAGCATAGCGGCATACAGGCGAACCTCTTTATTATAGAGGTGTCTGTTCTAGATAAGTAGGCCGCTTTATATGGATTTCGGTCTCTCAGAGACCAAGTTAACTTGGTTCTAGCTTGTGAACAGGCTCCCAAGTGGGTATAAGAAAAATCGGGCGAGCGGAGAGCGGTATGGGGCGAGAAAGAAAGAACGAGCTCGATTTTTGTCTTCGCCCTATACCCCACTTGGGAGCCTGTTCACAGGCTAACTTGGTTCAGGAATGGTTCTGTTATATGACTTATATGGTTATCAACGTGTCGACTGAGTGTTGAATTTTTCATCATCTGTTGAGCAATCTCATCTTCCTGGGCCTAGTAGCTTGCAAATCAGTGGTTAAGGTTATTTGCTGGCGTGAGGTTTGGGGTGGAGATTCTAAAAAAGAACGTTTGATACACAATAAGCAGATTTTCTAAACAAGACTCCAGTAAAGGCTTATCAGTATAGTGAAAGGAATTTCGCAAATCTCTTTTAATTTTTTCAGTTCACATAAAAAAAGTGGTGTAGTAAGGCAAGGACCCTGCACGGTCCCAGAATTGGTCACCTGGCTCATCTTATGATTTTCGAAACTACTAGCTAGTCAGTCAGTTTGTTCGATCTTTTATGTTTAAAGTCTTAATTTGCTTTTCAACCAGAAGTCTACCAGACGCAATTGAATTTACAGGTATATAAACAAATTTTAAATTACATTTAACTGAAGTTCAGAAGGCAGGAAAGTGGAGTCGTCTCTTCCTAACCATTGCCAAGACATGTATTATCAGGGGGATTGCTTTATTGCTTCGAACAAGCTTCGAAAATAAAACAGCGGCGACTTTTATATCATGGGATGGCGATGGGTAAATGGAGGATTCCTTGAGTCATGGGCGATGGCTATGGCTCAGTTAAAAGCCTTTGAAAGCTAGGTTCTTGTTTATTTTTATTCCCTGTATTAGGAAATCTGTTCTATGGAGGACGGGGATTTGATTAGCCCTGGGGACGAGGTTTCCATGGAATAAATAAGAGGTACAATACAATAAAGTTAAATGAAGTGCCAACCCGACTCGGAGTGTCTGGTGTCAGTTCGAAGGTGTGCTGTAATTCTTTGTGCAATTGCAAGATGTCTGATGACGAAAAACAGATCGATGCTCCAAGCTACGAGGCGCTGGAAGAGGCTCTTGGCTTTATGAAAAAAGCTTACGACATTATGAAGCAACAGGCTGTGGATGTTCGCAAGGAAAAGGAAGCCTTTGAATCTGTTGCAAAGAAACTTGAACATGTCCACTTTGCCTCGACCGTCACGCTGAACGTGGGTGGTCAGCATTTCACTACGAGCCTTCAAACGCTGACAAAAGATCCAGGTTCAATGCTGCACGCCATGTTTTCAGGAAGGTTTGACACAAAGCCCGCTGAAGATGGATCTTACTTCATTGATCGCGATGGAACACACTTCCGGTATATCCTGAATTACCTGCGCTCAGGGCGTCTCCTTCTCCCCGATGATGAATTAGTTCGAGAAGAATTGTTAGAGGAGGCTGAATTTTATCAGATTCGTGGAATTGTCGATGTGATCTGCCCCCCATCATTTGGTGATTCTAAAATCCTGACGTCGAAGCAGAAGAAAATCTTTGTCAATACTTGGCTGAAAGAGAAACTGAAGCAACCTGGCTCCTCCTTTGTGCTGCTTTACCGTGCCTCTCGAGACGGATGGGCAGAGTCTAAATTTCACTCCATCTGCGACAATAAGGGGCCGACTGTAACCGTGGTGAAGAGTGGAAACAATATTTTTGGAGGTTACACAGAGCAGTCGTGGGATGGTAAGTTTTTAATAGAGTGTGTGCACGGCGGCCATGTTAGAGGACTAAAACAATAGAAGATATTTGCATGAAAATAGAATATATTTCCCAAAGGAAAATCATTGTATTATTTCAGTTCTCCAACATGGCCGTTGTGCACACACTCTATAAAAGCCCCATTCACCCGAATTGAGAAAATGGGGCGCAAAATTTCTGTACCAGTTGATTTGAGAGATGTTCAGAAGAACTTAAGGTATTTGGCAAAAAAAATTTGCCAATCAAATTTGGTAAGTGTATGTTTGGTGACGAGCGCAAAATGTTCTATACGTTCGTCTGTATACAGCTGTATAATCAACGGGAAAATTTACAGACAAATGTGTGAAACTGGTGTTACAACTCAGCATTTTTGTTCCATGCTTGTCACACGATGAACATTAAACTTTGCCCATTTCATTACTGAGTTTAATGTTAACCATCTTCCTCTGCTTATCACCCACACAGCACATTCAACATTGCTGACTGTAACAGTATGTAAGACGTGCTATATACCTATTAATTTTCGCAATGCTAAACAACCCTTTTCATCTATCACAGAAGGTTACAGTTACACACTAAAGAAAAATACAACAGCATAAACTATTTAAACTTAAATTCAAACGGAAATACAATAGTTTCAATAACAAAAGAAAATTCACTATCACCAATGGGAAGCTTAATTAAATATTCCTGAGAAGTCATGTCAGTGTGCATACATCAAAGTTCGATTTAGCAACCGTCAAATCAAGATCATTTTCACAATAACA
>NW_028145467.1:755000-840000 GCF_977016875.1 Pavona decussata
ATATATGGTCTCTTGAGCTTGGTCAAAAAAAAAATGTAGTAGTAGTGTACAGTACCAAGTGCAATAACGTGTTCTTTGATAACAGGATTTTGTCTTAAAAAAGACTTCGTCTTTCACTGTCGAAAGGGTATGTATAGTCGAAAGGGTATGTATATGTCTCTACAAATGAGGACGTCTTCGTTAAATTTATAATTCAGAGTGCCAAGCGCCATCCTCGTGTGATAGACTTGGACAGAGGGAAAACATTGTCAAAAGGCAATGTCCTCTGTATGAATTTTATTTCCTGAGTACGTCCTTATTCAACAGTCAAAGACCGAGACCAATTCGGTAGATAAGTCACTGCAGTTATGTATAGCTCCAACAAACTGAGTCAATCACAGCAAAGAGTCACTGATATGTACTAAAAAAAGGGCAACATGGTACAAATATATTTAAGAATTCGGGAAAATATCCACGTTTTGTAGTCAAGCTAGTCCAGCAGATCGTATTGCATACAGTTTAGAACCGTAACAAAATGGTACCGCAAAAATCCATTTGAATTTGTAAACGGTGGCAGCTCTTTCCGTCCAATTAAACTGAATTTTGTCGGCATTTTATGATATTTGTTTTCCTGTCGGAAAACTTGATTCCTGATCCCCTAGCAGCACCACTGTTCCCGATCCCAAGGCTTGTGATCCCAAATCCCGGGCCTGTGATCCCTGATGCAACCCCCTTTTTTTCCCTTTGATCCCTGATCCTGTATACCTCCTCGTTACGACCCTGCATATTACCAGGGGAGTGACGGCCATGGACAGCTGTTTCAAGCCAAGGATAAGAGCCTGTCCATGGCTGCCATCCACCACTACCTATGTAATATAGCTGTTGCATGCATGGTGTAATGCCATTATACCATGGGGATGCTGTAGTATGCTCCTTGCAGTCTATAGTTTTCCTTTAATGGTTTTTGTGGCACACAAAATTGAATGATTTCCTTCACCGTAATTTCTCCATATACGTGCCAAGGATCCTTTTGCTGTCCACAGCTAACAACCTGGGCTACTCCATGCCAGAAACAGGGGTTTATAGGGCTGGATTTCCAGCAACCTTCTGTAGTGAAACAACAGAGTCAATATTATTTTTTATGAGAGCCTTAAACCTGGCTCTCATGCTGATGAGTCCTAATCAGAACAAAACACTTGTCCATGGTTGCTACCACCCGGTTTAAGGGATAGTCTGTATGTGTGAGGCACTGGCCATACCGTGATGTTGGCTTAATATGCTCTAGTGCACTCCTTGCAATCTGTGGTTTTCCTCCCCATGTAACCAGCTACATAATATGAAGCACCTGCCCCCCTCCCAGGGGATGTAACTGGCTGTCATATCCTTGTAATTTCAGGCATAAGTGGCTACAAAAGCTCTACAGAGTCTTTCCTATTTAGCCTTGTAAACCCGTCTGGTACTGCGCCAACCAAGCTGTCCCTCAAGGGTACTGCAAACCAGAACGGGATCTACTGCAGCGGTGGATATGGGCCAACATTTGGAGGAGGACATGACCTCTATATCGCCAGTGAGGCAAATGCCAATTCAAACAGCTATAGTAATTTAACCCATACCTTTGAATCCCCACCACATGGAAAGCCGACAACATTTTTTGCTGGTAACCAGAATTTCGTTGTCAATGAGTTGGAGGTGTTTATCTTTCAAGGCAATTAATGGTTTCTTAAGTTTCAGTCTGTTAAGTCACTATGGTACATCATTTACAAAAACCGTTAACATGACTAATAATTACTTTCTGCTGCATTTTAAATTTTTTCTGTTGCTTTTAATATAACTTTAAGCGTTGTCAATTGGCATTTATAAAGACAGCTTTGAATCATTGTATACTTATACCACGATCATTTGTCTGGTGGAAAAAAAAAACAGTATGCGTTAATTTGGTTGAGGATTTCCTTATGTGTTATGAAACGAAAAAGGTGGATTATTTACGGTTGATGATTGTGATGATGATAAACTTTATTAAGGTGTCTAAAGTAGTTAGCATTGCGGGTACTACTAATAATATTAACTAATATTGACTGTAAAAATAGTTGTAGAATAAAATGCAATATGTGATATCTAGTATGTTATATTTAACAAGGGATGGCAGTTTTCTATGGTCTATACGTAATATGTCAAAAACGAGGGCGAGTGCTTTATCACGGGTTCCAAATACTGAGAAACAGATGAAAGCACGAGGCCGCAGGCCGAGTGCTTTCATCTGTTTCGAGGTATTTGGAACCCGTGATAAAGCACGAAGCCCGAGTTTTTGACATGTCTTCTCAAATGAAACAATAAGAAATTAATCTCATTAAAATGCAAATGTTTGATCTCAGATGAAAAACATGTTTCATCTCAGATGAAAACCTGGTGGTGTTTCATCTGGTGTTTCATTGGGGTATCAAGATTCATCCACCTGACCGAAATGGAGGTCATTTATTGGCTTTTGACTGCATGAATTATTAATGAGTTTGAGAATCATATATCATAAAATTACGTCATAAAATGTTCAAAATTCAAGTGGAACGGCGAGTGGTTTCACTGCCAAGAGTGTAGACCATAGAAAACTGCCGTCGATTTGGTTTTTACAATAACATGGAAAAAGTTAAGTAGGAGCAGAATTGGCTTTATTTTCCGATGAGAAAGCGTGCACGTTACACCTGACGTCATTTTTATTGTCTGCCAATCAGCGTACAGGGATTTTGACATTTATTGTAAAATTCACGTCAAACATAGGGTACAGTTGACGAAATTGTAATGTATGGCACTGGCAAGGTACCAATCACCCTGCTAGCAGAGCGTTTCTTTCTGGCAAGTTTTTTAGCACGTACGAAGTCGTTCGCATCCCGTCTGGTATTTCGCGTAGTTGGCTTGTTAAGCGTCCCCGAGAGAAAACAAGCAAAGAAGCCAACTACAAGAAATACCAGATGCGCGAACGACTGCGTACATGCTAAAAAACTTGCCAGAAAGAAACGCTCTGCTAGCAGGGTGGGTACCAATATATCTTTAAAAAAAACGTTTTGAAGCCGAGGAGAATTCCTTATTGTATAGAGCCAAGAGTACACTCCTTAATTCTGGTCCTAACTATATCTAACTCTATGCAGTAACTGTACCTTACTGTACACTCTTTTTTTATAAGAATCTTTTTCATAAGAACGCTGTGGCTGAAATTAACTAAAATTTATGAACATTACCCATGCTGAGTGTCAGTTACAAACATTTTTATTTTCACCAAATGTATTTAAAATTAACAGTATAATTACTGATGAAGTAATAAATGTGAAACTTTAGTCTATACTAAATTGAAGTCCACGTTACGGCACATATTGCCAAACAAAATAAGAAGGTTCAGCCTCACTGCCCCAAAATTTAATAGACGTTCTTATATACCGGCATATATAAAAAAGAGTGTATTAAATCTGGGTATGGGAGAATCATTGTTTCAGGTTAAATTAAAAATGAAATAGAAAATGTTCAAGTTAAAATAGAGTGGCAAAAGTTGAGAACTGGATCATGCAAGTTGAAATAAAACAAAATGCTCCGAAATTGCTGTTACAAAGGTTCAGAACAGAAGGGGTTCATTTGTAGTTGGAGACACTCATTGAAAAGCGAATATTTTTGGAGGTTACACGAAGAAGTCTTGGGATGGTAAGTATTCTATTCACATACATTCATATTCATGCTCAGTTCTAATAAGGTATGGGGAAAAAGATTGATCAGCGGACTAAGCCAAGGAGGAGTTCAAGATACGACTCACGCGATTTTTGGGCGGGACTGGGTGGGCCGTCCACCTCTTCGCGGTTCCGCTGAAAAACTGAGCAAGAATGATTTATTTTCGCGCCAAACCAGAATTTATTATCGGTAATTACGTAATCGCACGTGAGACCGCTAGACTAGCCATGAAAGAACCCATTATTGAATTATTTTAACCTCGTATATCATTGAGTGTTGTGAATAGTATTCTATTCACATACATTCATATTCATGCTCAGTTCTAATAAGGTATGGGGAAAAAGATTGATCAGCGCCCAACAGCCCTCACTGTTCCTTAAATAGTCTTAGCTAATTGCATTCCGACTCTCAAATCCTCTTACAACTTCCCAATCCTCAATTCTCCAACCTCTCTCATAACTTTAATCCGCAAGCACAGTAAGACACAGCTATACGGTTACAATTATAATCAAACTAAACTAGTATGAGTTTCCATAAAATCTCATCAGTAAAGAAACGATAGTAGAAAGGTTATAATCCATTCCAAAAACACTCTAGCAAAAAAGTATCCTCATTCTGCTGGGCGTTTCCTCTGCTCAGTAGCTGGAAAAGCACACACAAAACGTTTCAGCTGATTCACATCCTGCCATGGAGCCACCACATTCTCAGCAGAAGGCGTAGCAAGTCGTCCCGACGGGCCATCATGTTTCAGAACCTTGGCCAGCTGAAGGTAATATAAGGCGGTATGCCTCCTAGCCCAACCCACGTGTTCCATAATCTCAGACAGATCCGCTCCTGTGAGGGCCAACGTTATCGCACAACCCGAACGAAAGCCATGCAATGTCTCACCATCATCAGCTTTCATCTGCTTGAGATACACTTTAAGACACGCATCTGCTGCTGAAGAACTAAATGGGGAATCTTGGACACCATTATTAGAAGTTGTCGAACGAAACAGGTATCCCTTTGTTGAATCAACACCTTACTCCCTTGCCACTTCGACATATTGCTCAACGCCCTTCACAGGACAGATGACCGACTGGGGATTTCTGCGAACACCAAAGACATTACTCTCACCATCCCGCAAAGTCCTACCCCAGATATGATTAAATAAGAACCCATCATCATTTGGAACACGAAGGATCTCCGGAACTTTTACCTGACCAAGATCTCCTGGGTGGTCCCCACTAAAGAACGCCAACTTAAAATAAGCTTGGTCACGTGCAATAATGAAACGGTCAAGTTTCGACTTTGATCTCGCTAGCTCGCCTTCAAGATACTTCGATAACTGAGTCAATTTGTCCACAAAGAATGGCGTGGCTTGTTTTGGAGTAACACGGGCCTGTAACTGCTCTGCTGTGAAAAGACGAAGGTAATCTTTTACCAATTTATCAGAGGCTGGGCTACCAAGACCTAGCCGCTTGTCCCACTCTCCGTCCCGACCAATGGAATGGAAAATCGACCTTAACTTTCCTATGTAAGAGTCCACAGTCTTGAATGACAATCTCAAGGGGCAGCCACATGACTGTTTACCACGCTGACCCAAAAATTAACACGCATTGAGGTGTACCTGTGTTTTGCCATGCTTTTCTTTAAAGATCAGGAAGCGACCCAAGTCCCTAGGCGTCACTGTCGCGAGAGTAACAAACCCGGCAAAGCACCAAGAAAAGCTTCAAATTCCCTCTGAAGAGAATCGTTCTGCTTTTTATAACTGGTTGCCTGATCGTAGTTAAGTAACTGTTCCAACCCACTTCAATTCCATCAAGGTCAACGATAACATCAGAGTGTTCCTTGACAAGCGTTGTCAAGTAAAGTAAGCCGTATTTCAGCTGGCCCGGGGGCTGCAATGATTTTACTTAATAAAGCTATCTATCTATCTAGCCACAACGTTGACAAAAACGGAAGTCAAAATCATTAGCGTATCCACAGGTTGGGCATTTAACTGACTGGACAAACAGCTTTGCCATGACTGGAAGCTCCTACAAACCAGAAAAGGAGAACCCTATCATACACCACAAACCAGTAGCACAACAGATCAAAATGTATGCCAAGACACACCTAAAAACACACTGCAAAAACCCACAGATCTCCAGGAATGCCCTTGTGAGGCAGCCACCCCTTTTTGGACGGGACCAAGAGAGCGTTGCCATCGCCACGAACAGCCAGACATCTACTCTTTACAGCTTTATTTATAAGGAGAGGCCAACAGTACTTCTTGGGAAACACGTCCAGCACCACTACTGTGCACGACTATTTAAAACTCTACAGAAATTTTACGACAGGTCCCGTTAAAGCCATGGGAGGAAAAACATACGGTCTGGCCATAAGCACTCCGAGGGGAGCAAGGTCCTGTGTGCAGAGATTTACACCATACGATCCGGAAGAGGGAATCGCCGTAAAATGAGGAAGAGAATACCCGTGCGCATCCGTCATACTATTCGAATCCATGGCCATAAGGTCGCAAGTATGGCCTTCCCTACCACCAAACTCCTTCTGAACAATGTGCCACAAACCATCCGACAATCTACTATCTGAGTGGGACAGGCGCCTTGATGGAACATCAGCAGGATTCTGACCAGTCGGAATGTAAGACATGTGCAGAGATAAGCTAAGCTTCGACGTTGTGAAGAAAAGCCGTTTCAATGCCATATTAAGCTCCAAGCTTCTACCACCCTGGTTGTTCCACGCCTCGACAACGGCCTTATTGTCAACAAAAGCATCAACTCTAGCATTGAACAAACTGTCTTTAAAAGCCATTAACGCTATGTCGACCGCAGTAGCTTCCTTCGCGGCGATCCCCCATTTGCACTGCTCTTCAGTCCAATAATCTGATATTTCCTCACGATGAGGGGCTAACAAAATAGCACCCCAGCCTGTTGCAGAAGCATCAGTTGCAACAGACACACGAATATGACGCTCATCCCGCCATGTTACCGGATCATCCCAACCTTCCAAAAACAGCCAATGGGAGATCTCCTCACGCAGATCCCCCTTGATGGGTATTAGCCTGTGTGAAGTACGTTGGCCACCGGCAATAGCTGCATTCATCTGCTTCGTAAACAACTGGGCCGCAGGTACTGCTAGACTAAAAGAGACACATTTCCCAACCAGGCGTTGCAAGGTTTTCACCGTAACCTTAGAAGCATGGAGTATTTCACGGACAAGTTGCAAGAATTTCTCCTTCTTTTCCGGCTTTAAGCAGAACACCTCCCTAGAAGAGTCCGCTAAAAAACCAAGGTAGGGAACCACTTTACTTGGGAACAATATTGACTTTTGCAAACCAAGGAAATATCCCAATCTAACAAGGTGATAAGCAACAAGAAATATAGCCGACCTAGCTGCCGCAAGATGACGATCATCAACAGTGTTAATAGTAGCGTATTCCCCCTTATCGAGTGCCACCTGCAGTTCGCCATTGTGTCGATCATCGATGTAGAGCAAACAAGGGATTCCTGTAGCTCTAAGGAAATTTCTAGCCAACAGGCCAGTAGTATGATATACAAACGGGGAGATCTTCTACCCAAAAGGAAGGGTATTATACGTGAAATACCACTCTCCCCATTGGATCCCAAAATACGTGCGGCTGTCTTCAGAAAGAAGAATATGGTCATAGCCAGACTTATCGTCTAGGACCGTTTGGTAGGTATCCTTGCCCACGTAACGCAGTAAATCTATCAGCCTTTCTAAAGAGAAAGGCATATCACGCATCCATAAATTAAGATAGCGCGCATCGTGACATAACCTTGGCTTTGTTGGCTCAACTGTAAGGGGAAGAACAATAAATGGAGGGTCAACCACACCCACTCTCCCCAACAGCGAAATGGCTCCAGATTTCAAGCGTGCAACTAACGTGTCCTCCACAAATGACACAAAGGGCTTACAAGAGACATTGTTCTTAAACACCTTCATCGGAGGCTCGTCTGAATCGAACAATTCTCCTTTAAAACTTCCTTTAAAATACTTGAAAAACGGCTTAATCGAGACCTTGTCCCTTATCCATCCAAGAATCTGTGCCTGTTGGGGTGACGAGTTATCTCGCGCAATGTACTGCCAATACTCGAAATGGTTATGCAATTCTCCAGCTCGGAAACAATTTGGGTCACGGAACAATAACTCCGAAATATCACCAATTAACGGTCACAGGCTGTCACTTCGACGGGGTTACCGAAACAATCGACCCAGGATATTGGAAGCTCAACTTCTTTGCTTTGCAACTCCTGAAGTCGAAGATCAAAGGAGTCAGATTTTTCCCAACACCACATGTTTCCCTAGGAAAAAGGGGGTAGTGAAGACACCTTTAAACACTTAATCGCCGAAAAAAATCTAAGACCATATTAAAATCATCCCCGTCAAAGTCAGCAGAGAAATAACAGCTAAGACCAGCGAGGCTGGAGGGCCCTTGTCTCAAGGATACCCCTTTTTCAAAGTCGTTATAACTATGTTGACAAAATAGACAGAGTAAAATATGCACTAGATTGATTCAATACACACAAACGTGTGTTTGTTATCGCAAAGAATTAAGCAATATTATAACACACAGCCTTGTCCAGGCGGCCTTTAACCTATAACACCGGTGCGATCTAACGAGATCTAGACACAAGCTACTAGTCTGATTTGAGATCCGTTTTCCTCTGCTTGGACTTCAAATCAGGACAATCAGCTTTGATATGACCTCGCCTATTACAAAAATAACATCGCAAAGAAAATGGACGAGACGGACGTGCCACACCAGCAGTTCGCTTGAGGCTTCTTACGATTTGACTTCTTTTCTACTTTAGAAACGATACCCAGGACCCTCTCGTGGTCCTTGTCTCCTAAAAGGCGCATAACAATGTCCTTGAAGTGATCCTTCGACAACTCCACCTTTTCTCTCGCCGACTGATGAACTAGACTGTTCACAGTCCCCCTATTTTTCCGTGGGAGTACGCTTCGATGGAACCGGCGCCATCTTGGTTTATAAAAGCGAGCGCGATCTGGGGAGAGTGTCTAAACTACCGAGGGGAGCGGGGGTGAGTGTTAGTATAGTGATTGAGGGGAAGCGAAAAAATAGAGGGACTGTAACAGCTTCTCATTGTCTCGCGTTTCAAAGGCCCGTTGCACCAGCAACGGCAACACCTCATTGGTCAATTAGACAATAGAAGTTCTGAAGCGTTGACAGCATGACTGACGTACCTTTCACCGCCAGTTCTACAACTGAATACGGGCTGGCGTGTAATGCTGTGAAGATCGTGGGGAATGTTTTGATTTTTATCGTTTGTCTCGTCGGCTTGGAGGCCTGATAGCTCTCAAGCATCCTCATCGCCGCTCTCATCTTCCAACAAAACGTTCAGTGTAATATTCGTCTCGGTACGGGTCGATACGGTCGACGGAACTGGTTCAGAACGGCTGAAAATCAGCGGACGTTTGGCAGGCGGCAGACTGCAGTTTTCCGTCTCTTTGGACTGCTTTGAAGTAGATGGCGAACTGTAGGGACGACTTTTTTTAATAATTCTCTGGGGCAAAACAACACACACAAAGCGCTTGAAACGTTGCTCATCGTGGCTTTCGTCGCAAGCGCTTTTGCAAACACGTAAAGATTTCCCATCTTGTGGATCCACTTCAACTCCAAGATGTGCTTTTAAAAGATCGGCTAGAGGAATGCTGGCAACTCCGGCTCTTTCCGGGATCCTAAACAAATTTTCTGTGGAAATGTACTTGTTTTTCTTCCGGAAATCGCCGACTGCTATTTTAAAAAATAAATGTTACAAATGCGGCATGCATCTGAAGGTTTCGCTTTTAGCTTCACTACATGTGTTCCGCTTGTATTGAAATTCACTTTGCAAATAGCTGATGTACTGTACTGTATTTTCATGCCTATCCTCACTCAGAAGACTTTCGCAACTTTATTCTATTTCGCAACTGTACTTTGTTTCGAAATGGTACAGAAACGGTACTGTAGCAAGGACTATCGTATTTCCTTTAATTTGACATGTTTATCTCTGGGGAGTATATCTTTTAGTTGATTCAATTAGTCGAGGCGACAAAGTCTCGGCACGCCCCTTGAACACGAGACAGTGAGAAGCTGTTAAGCCTGGTTCTCATATGCAGCCGACCTACCTGCGATGACCTGCGTTGTAGTCGCCGGTCGACGTGATTTTTCGACCCAGGTGCATCGCAGTGGTTGCGCAGATGTACCTGGGACGTGCCCCCGGTGAATTTAAAAAAGCGCGCTTAAACGGTATCGTTTGGCGCTCTTTTCAACATTCCTTCAATAAACATGAATAGAACCCTGGTAATTCGTTGCCAGTCTAGTTTTCGCTAGTTTTGTTGCTTGTAAGGGGCATACGAAGAAAGCGTGAAGAAAAACGAGAAAAACGGAAGCAGAAGTTTTGCGTTCGGGCTATGTTTTAGAGAAAGGAGCCAGCGCGGACAGTATCATACTTTGTTTGCTGCGTTGAGGCTACAAGACAGGGAATATTTCTTCAGGTGAACAGAATGGCTTATTTGTCTTCTCGAGTTTATCTTCTTGTTTGGTAGATGATTTGTTATCTTGGACGTAATGAATTGTGGGGTATATTTGCCTCTGGTACATCGCCGACGATCGCCGGTTCCGTTCACATAAAACATTTTTTTCGCCGGCGTTCCGGAAGAACCGCCGACCTGCCTGCGAAGTTGAACTCAAGTCAACTTCGCAGGCTTGCCGGCGGCAAAGGCCTGCGATGGTTGTTGCTGCCGACCGCGTATGTTCTCATATGTCGGAACAGTATCCCAGGCAGTACCGGCGGCTGTGTCGCAGGTAGTTCGGCGGCATATGAGAACCAGGCTTTACAGTCTCCCTATTTTTCCCGCCGCCTCCCAACTCCGCTCTCCTCCCCTTGGTAGTTTGGACACTCTCCCCAGATCGTACTCGCTTTTACAAACCAAGATGGCGGCAGCTCCATCGAAGCGTAATCCCACGGAAAAATAGGGGGACTGTGAACATTCTACTGATGAACGAGCCGATAGTAGTTCTTCCTGTCATGATTACGGTCAGCGGTCTTGTTATGCAGCGTCTCCAACATCGGCGGGAAGCATAAGCTAAGATTTGTTCCACGAGCTTCTCAGGCGACGCGTGGGTCACTGCCTCCACTGACTGCTTTAACTGTCTCACCTCCTCACGCAATCTCCGCAAAGGGACAAAGAAACTCTTAATCACCGCCCACCTCAATGTGCGAAGCACTTACTGTTATGCATAAAAACCTCATTACAGGCCTCGTGAAAAAACAAAAACATCACGTAACTTCTCGCGTTACCATGTATAAACATCCTTCGGCAGGCACAGCCAAAGGAGAAAATACAAGTAAGACGATCTAGCAACGTTCAACATTTAACGATGACCCATTGTCATAACTCATTACAAACATCCAAAGGCCACATCAGCCGAAGGAAAAAGACAAAACACAAATGACACCTCGCTGTCACCATTCGTAACCATCCCACGACCGCAAAAAGGCTGAAGGCAATACAAATAAGCGAGTTCACGGCGTCTCTCTAGCTAAAAACTAGATGTCACCGCCGAACAAAACGGCCACGTCGCATGTGCTGTTTGTTACACAAATAAGCGAGTCCACAGCTTTCCTCTAGCTAAAAGCTAAACGCCCAACGCTGGTCCGTCAACCAACCACCGCCGAACAAATCGGCCACCTCGCCTGTACGGTTTGTAACCATCCAACGACCACAAAGGCCGAAGAAAATACAAACAAGCGAGTCCACGGCGTTCCTCTAGCTAAAAGCCAGACGCCGACCGCTAATCTGTCAACTAGCCACCGCCGAGCAAATCGGCCACCTCGCTCGTATGGTTTTGTAACCATCCAGTGACCACAAAGGCCGAAAGAAATACAAAATAAGCGAATCCACGGCGTTCCTCCAGCCACAAGCCAGACGCCAAACGCTAGTTCGTTAACTAGCCACGCGGAATAGTCCGACAATCTTTCGAAAAGATTTCGACAACAGGCCGCGATCTGGCCAAAAAAGCTCTCCGTTATTCTCTCTACCATGCTGTGTGAAGAACCTGAAAGATACGACAAACAAGAGAAATATGCCGCGAAAAAATTCATAACAACTAAAAGAGAACTACCTCCAGTTCCTGAGGCTGAGCGACATTAACATTCTGGTTGCCATCCGGTGGATTCACAACCGGCGGATTCACAACTGGCGGGTTCACGACCGGTGGATTCACGACTGGCTCTACGGGATCGACAAGAAACTGAACGTTCGGCTCCGGAGGTTGACCCTCAGCCATCAGGAAATCGTCAAGAAAATCGCGTGGGTCGTATCTTCCAAAAGAAAAGAGACCAGCTCTTCGCGGCTCCGCTGAAAAACTGAGCAAGAATGATTTATTTTCGCGCCAAACCAGAATTTATTATCGGTAAATTACGTAATCGCACGTGAGACCGCTAGAAGAACCCATTATTGAATTATTTAACCTCGAATATCATTATGAGTGTTGTGAATAGTTGTTGGAAAACTTCTGTATATAATTTGTGAGGTGTCTTAATAATTTTATTCACTGCGCAAAAGAGTTTTGTGCAATCTGAAGTAACGAATATTAAAACTACACGTTTGTTCGTTTGTTTTACAGGATCACCCTTTCATGTTTGTGTACCCTGCATGCGTTAGTTTCACTCACAAGTACAAATCATATGCCAACAGTCGCTCCCGTTCAGTCACTCCGCTGTCCCATTTTAAAGAACTTGAGCGACGACGACGGCTACGGCAGCAAGAGCGCCACCAAACAAAAGGTCGAGAAAAAACAATCATTCTACACCTGTTCAAAACAACAATATTATAAAATGGCCAAATTCAAGGTCATGTGGAGAACGTGAATGCCGTTCCTATCAATTAAGGAGGCTCGCAGCAGTTTTTCTGGAATAAAGGCCTTCTTCATATGAGCCCGGTCGACCGGGCTGGCTCGGTTTCCGAGATCTCGCCTCGATCGCCACTCTTTTCTTTACAAAAATTTCGATATGTTCATATGAGAAGGCGGGCTGGCCCGGTTACTGAGATCTCGGTTTTTGCGACCGAGATCTTGGTAACCAAGCTGGAAATTTTTCACACATGAACACTCCAAAGAAGTGGTGTAGTAGGGCAAGGACCCTGCGCGATCCCAGAATTAGTCCCATCTGGCTCATCTTATGATTTTCGAAACTACTAGTCAGTCAGTTTGTTTGATTATTTTATGCTTTAAAGTCTTAATTTGCTTTTCAACCAGAAGTCTACCAGACGCAGTTGAATTTACAGCCGTATAAACAAATTGAAACATTTAACTGAAGTTTGGAAGGCAGAAAAGTGGGGTCATCTCATCCTAACCATTGCCTAGACATGTGTTAAAAAAAATATCGATCGGGGGGATTGCTTTATTTCTTTGAACAGGCTTCGATAATGAAACGTAACAGAGGCGACTAAAATATTATGGGATGGGTAAATGGAGGATTCCTTGAGCCTGATTTCATACCGTGGGGGTCTGGAACTAGTCCGGCTGTTTGCCGGACGGAAGTTGATTTGTTTCGCGGGAGTTTCAAAGATGGCGGACGTAAAAAAATCGAAAAACAGTAAATGGCACTGGAACTGTGCCAGTGCGTTGTGCACACTGAATACGTTTCGTACTGAAGGGATAACATATTACACGTTACCGTCTGATCCTGAGTTGCAAAAAGGCTATGCAAAGGTTCTAATGAACGAGAATGTCAACTGGAAGAAGCATGTTATTTGCGGCGCTCACTGGAGCACAGGGAAGAGAGAAGACTAACATCAGTTGCCTGACGTTATTTGTTCCCAAGTATATGCTGATAAATTAAACGAGGATTATTTAAAGAATCCAAGTTCTGAGCTAAAAAGAAAAGTAGAATGTACAAGAAGGCTGCTGTCTTCCTCTACAGCGAATATTACTCGGCATGCGCCCAGGAAATTGCCTGTGAAAAGGAGTCTGTCACTTCCTCCTGCTAACAAGGTAAAGAAACGCGGCATTTCGCCAGAAAATGAAAAGATGGAAAATGAAAATTTACAATGCCAAGTAGAAAGACTAAAAAAAGAACTCGAGGAGAAAGGAAGTTACATTGAAAGCTTACAAGAACAGCTCACAAAAGCCCAAACTGAGCTAGAGAAAAATGCAGAATATTTCAGTCAACAAATGAGTTTAAGGACGGTGCCTACTAATACCGAAGTATTTTTGTGCGGTTTTTGACTATGCGAGAAAAGCAGATCTTAGCAAGGCCTATTGGAATCCAAGAAGAAAATTGGGGGTAACCACGCATTTTTCAGAGATAATTAAGCAACAATATCTCTAAAAAGCGCCAAAATATAAAGCAATGTATGGGATTTTTTCCTAAATCGAAGCTTAATTTTCTCTGAAAAATGCATGGTTACCCCAGATTTTCTTTTGAGATACCAAAGGCATTTGGTAAGTTCTGCTTTCTCTATAGTTTTAAACCGCGCAAAAATATTCCTGTATTAGTACGCACCACCCATAGGAAACCCGAGTATCTCGCGATGCGCAGAACGTATGCGCAGTAACAATAGTAGGCACCGTCCTTAATGAGAAAAGCATTGGAGGAGAATCAGTTCAAATACGAAACGCTCAAGAAACACCCCACTAAAATGTATTATATGACTGGATTATCAGTTCATGAATTTGACTGTCTTTTTGAATGCATAGAACCTTTTCTAGGCGCAATGGTTTACTGATCGAGACTGCAAAGTGGACACTGATAGCTCGTCACACCGTCTCAGGAAACTTGACAAACAGACAGAACTTATGAGTTTTTTAACAATCTGTAAACATGCATTGGATCTTGGGAGAATGGGGTGGATGACATCTACTAGTGCATCAACAATGTCCAGAGTGTTTGTTGGTTGGTGTGTTTTTCTTAGCAGTATATTCGAGTCCATCAACACCACTCCACTGCCTAGTTTTGTAGACAAGTTTATGCCTAAAAACTTCATAGAAGCAGGGTATCAAGATACTGCAGCTATTGGGGATGCAACCGAGGTTTGGAGTTCTCAATCTGAGACTTCGATTTAAACAACATCACATTCTCATCCTACAAAAACCACACAACAGGGAAGATATGTTTATGGTCACTGCCTCCTGGGTTCCTTCTGCGTTGTACTGATGCCTACCCAGGAAATATAAGTGATGCAGACATCACTGAACAGTCACAGTTGCTAGATTTGGTGCCTAAAGGAAAGACTGTCATGACTGACAAGGGGTTTAATCATATATAACTGATTTGTGTCATCAGAAGATTCTCTTGCACAACAGGCCCCCCATGAAATTTAAGTCACAGTTTGATGAAACAGAAATAGTTAAGAATTTTGATATTGCGGCTCTTCGACTTTACAGTGAAAATTACATTGGTAGGGTTAGAGACTGGGAAATACTGAATAGGTGCTGGCCAAGTGCCAGAATTGATTTATTGGGTTGCTGTTTCCACATATTTGCACACATTGTGAACATGTTAAAAACGCCAGTTGGACCAAAGTAATATAATAACAGCTGTGCGTAGGTCTACATAAAATAATGTTTACATCAAGGAAATCTTAACCATAGCCAATATTTGCTTTATCACACCTGAGCTACACTTATGGTACCTTGCCATTACATTTAAGCAGAGATATCTGCACGAGTCTCAATTTCAAGTTACAATAGCTCTAGCTCAACTGTAAATATATAAATATTGGTAATTCAATGTGATAATTCCTTAACAGGCTAACAGTGTTCATGATACAGCAGTTACATCCAGATTCACTGATTACATATCAAATTCATAAGTTAACATGAAAGACTACTTTCTTTACTTTTTTTGCCATTTGGTTAACCCACATCCTAAATAGCCGCAGAGTTTCAAAGCTAGGAATGTTTCCCAGTAACTGCTTTCCCAGCTTAGAGAGGTAGCTCTCTTCATCATAATGCCATTCACTAACAACCTCTTGCTTCAAAATGTGATCAGTAATTTCTTTCATGACATCAATCAACAGATCATTCCTTTGTAGGAAGAAAAAATTAGAGCTCTTATTCTGAGGGAGATAAGATTGTAAAAACAATATCTGGGCCCCTGTGCAACACATTTGAAAATTTGCTTAAATGAGATGTGACCCTGTGGCTTTCTCTAAAGGGGCTTCAGAATTTTCTGCCCTGGTTTTCACTTCAACAAGAAATGCTTCTGTGATGCCATCAGGACTAGCTCCATAGTTTGGATCTGTCGGATGCCTGAAAAACCCACAGCTTGATACTGGACGCCTATAAGGATGTCATATAAGCATTATCAAGATCACTGGTAACACATTGTTGCTTGGCTTATCACATGTATTCAAGGAGCTGGTACTGTTCCTGTTCTACATGTATATGTATCATAAAAATGTTTTTTCATCACATAGTGTAAGCTCTGATTGGTTTTTATATCAGCCAACGAAACATGGGTAGCATCATAGCATCATGTAACATTAATTTCGTAGGCTGTACTTTATAACAGAAATAGAAAAGGTAACTTTCTGTTGAGTCAACATAATAATTAGCTCACGCCTGCGGCTCAGATTCACAAAAATGCCTGTTTGAGTCATGTTATGAAAGCATACACACAATTTTCTATTTCTTAAATTAATTCTTTGATCTAATTGTTGAATAATTTTCTGTAGGAAACTGTCATTTGCAATTTTGTAAATTGTAATGCTATACTCACCAAAGAGTTTGGAGAAACTCTGTAAAGCTTCTTTCTCATGATAGTTTCCTCTTTGAAAATTCTTGAATCTTTTTGGTCTGTAGGTGCTTTCATCTACTTTGTTTAGAATGTAAAACCAAGATGAATCAAATTCTTTGTTGCCATTGAATCCCAATAATGATGGCAATTTGCTTGCTGTGATTACACCAATACGACATGCAAGTCACTCAGGGCTACCTTGAGCTACATCAATGTATTGGTTGCTTGTATTGAGCTTTACTTCATTTAACTCTGGGAGCTTGACAGTTATTGTGTCATCCTGTGACTGTGTGAGCAAATTTAGCAGGCTGTGGGTTTTTTCATCAGAAAATAAATTTGTGTTACAGGCTGAGTCTGTAGAGGTGGAATGCTCCATGATGTTAATTTCCTGCCTGGGGTTGTGAGCAACAAGAACCAATGGCAAGTGTTATTTATCGCCAGCATCAGTTGGAAATGTTGGTTTGAGAAAATCCTCATTGTAGGTTGTCGATTTCTTTGCATAGTTATGTTCTTTGTGAATAATGCTACTTAAGTAGGCACTTCGGTAGGAGAGGTGGAAATACAATCCTGATTGCTTGATTTCATATTTGTTCAATGTCTGAAGAAAATGATTTGATACATCCACGTTGCATTTTGACACATTACTCAACACCTGAGTTTTCATTTCAGGAATGTCTCGTTTTAACCAGTCACTTTTTTCCTTGCTTACTGATGCAGCAGCAACTTTCTTGCTCTTCCGTTTTTGTTGCACAGATCTTGCAGACCGGGAGTTTACTTCAGGCGAATATGAGATGCAGCCTTTGCTTTTGCTTCATTTTTCTTTGCAAATGGTCGGTGCCATTTTTGAAGTTCCTCTGTGCATGATAAACACAAAAGAAGCCTCTTGCCGCTTGATAAATGTTCCAACTGCAGAAGTATTACTATCACATGGCAACAAAGACCACATTTCCCTACTGGACACTCACAAAAACCCTTTGATGAAATGTTGTCAACAAACATAATAGTAGCCGTTCGGGTTACTTCCGAAGAAAAGCTTTATAAAATGCTGGATTTGACGAATACTTTGTTGCCATCTTGCAAGGCCTTGATGGTTTTCATTCGCATCGCAGAGAACATACGCTGAGCTTTGCAAAACTGCCCAACCATTCCCTGCCGTTTGCTTGACTGATACTTTTTAATCATCTCCTTTTGGACTTTTGGAAAGAGCAAAGTATCCCATCTCCATTGTACTGTAGGTGGTGGAATTTCCTCCCTTTCAAGAGATGTTGAAAACTGGTACTCGATGGATATGTTCTTCACTCTTAATTCTCCAGTAAATCTTCGTCTTTGAATGGAGGCAATCGCTAGATCAAGTCATTTTTTGTTCCCGATGATTTAAGTTGGAGCTCATGGTGAAATCTTTCTAACTGTTTAACTTCCAGAGATTCGAGAGAACCCTTTGTGACTTTCGCCGCCATTTTGTTTTGGTTTCCATGGAACAAAAAAGAGGTACAATACAATAACGTTAAATGAAGTGTCAACCCGGCGTGGCTGCTTTTCGAAGGTGTGCTGTAATTCGCTGTAATTCTTTGTGCAAGATGTCTAATGACGAAAAACAAGTCGATGCTCCAAGCTGCGAGGCGGTGGAAGAGGCTCTTGGCTTGATGAAAAAAGCTTACGACATTATGAAGCAACAAGCTGTTGATGTTCGCAAGGAGAAGGAAGCCTTTGAATCCGTTGCAAAGAAACTCGAACATGTCCACTTTTCCTCGACCGTCACGCTTAACGTGGGTGGTCAGCATTTCACTACGAGCCTTCAAACGCTGACAAAAGATCCAGATTCAATGCTGCACGCCATGTTTTCAGGAAGATTTGACACCAAGCCCGCTGAAGACGGATCTTATTTCATTGATCGCGATGGAACACACTTCCGGTATATCCTGAATTACCTGCGTACAGGGCGTCTCCTTCTCCCCGATGATGAATTAGTCCGAGAAGAATTATTAGACGAGGCTGAATTTTATCAGATTCGTGGAATCGGCGATGTGATCTGCCCTCCATCATTTGATGATTCTAAAATCCTGTCGTCGAAGCAGAAGAAAATCTTTGTCAATACTTGGCTGAAAGGGAAACTGAAGCAACCTCGCTCCTCCTTTGTGCTGCTTTACCGTGCCTCTCGAGACGGCTGGGCAGCCTCCAACTTCCACTCCATCTGCGACAATAAGGGGCCGACTGTAACTGTGATGAAGAGTGGAAACAATATTTTTGGAGGTTACACAGAGCAGTCGTGGGATGGTAAGTTCTTAAATTAGCCCCATTCACCCGAATTTGGACCAAATTATACTGTTCTAATTTCTGTACCACATGGGTAGATTTTAGAAATGTTCAAACGAACTTACAGTATGTGGCGAAAAATTATGCAAATCAAATTTGAGAAGTGTACGTTTGGTGGCAAGTGCAAAATGTTCTATACGCTAGGCTGTATAGAAAGCGGGAAAATTAACAGACGTGCGTGAAAAAGTAGATTATGTGACTCAGATTGGTAAGCTCTTCATCTAGATATTTTCAATTTTCAGGGCTTAAATATTTTAGAATTTGAGTCAAATGGAAAATGGATTGCAGGGGTGGAAATATTTGCGAATAACTACACCGAGCAAAACTACGAAAAGGAAGCTAAAATGCGGGCTCAAAATTGTTTCTTCTTGGGATTCTGACAGGTAAGTGTGTTTCCAAATTATCCAGCTTTAGTTTGATACGAATTTGCTTGCAAAGAGGCGAACAAGTCGAATGTTCAAAGCTATTTTGCTGAGTGTGTTCAAATTGTTTTGGGAAAAAGTTGCCTCCCTTGTCAATATATATATAAAGTATAGTGAGCAGAGCTCAGATTAGTCTCCTTCGCAGGGATGGGGAGCATTGCGAAGTGTCATTTTAGACCAGCCTAATTTGAGCATTATACCTCCAGCCGAGCATAATTTGGAGCATAATACCCTGCTTTCACGGGTGACGCCCGAAATCATATTACTATTTTACGAGCATAATCCGACAGACCCTACCACAAAACGTGTAATTTCTTCAATGCAATTTTTCACAGAAAAGATTTCTGGAAGAAAGGAAAAAGATTCTGCAGAGATATTTCCATCCACTGAATACTGATGAACATTGCAGTTGAAATTCGACCGGCACTGAATGCAAGATTTTCTCGATGTATGCAAATTTTGCTCAAGATTGAATTCCGTTAAACGTGAAACAGCGATGTTTATTTGATAAAAACTTGACATAAAACGTTGAAAACACAAACTTCTTCTAATTAATTTTGAAGTTTATATCAGGAGAACCTAATTTGAAACTGCTCACAAAGGCGGCTTTCAATTCTTGTGCATGCAGCCAGTTTTCAACTGGGTTTTCAAAGTTCTTCAAATTCTACTTGATAAAATAAAATCCAGCATCGTATATTCAATGTGCAACTTATATTCATAGCGGTTTTTTTTCGCAGTAAATTAGCAAACGTTTTCTGCGGAGGTCATTACGAAAATGGAATTTGCAAAGGCCGTAAAGAAAAGTTGTAACGTGATAGAGATTAAGCGCTCGAGAAAGTGATAAACGTAATCTACGCAACAACAAAGAATTGAGCCCTGTTTTATTGACGTTAAAAATCGACCATTTTAGAGTTTTTTTTCCAATTTTTTCCGGATATAGTTTTAGCAAAAGGATAAACAAGTAAAATAGCAAAGTGTTGTAAATAGCTGAACTAGAGTAGTCAACGTTGCTTCAATTCATAATAAAAAAATTGATCTTAATAGTATGAGTCGTCAATTTTCATATTCTAAATAAATTTTGAACTTCCCAGGGGTTCAGGGAGGAGGATTTTAAAAACCAGCAAATTCCGGAGGGGTGTTGGGGGGGGGGGTGGGGGTGGGGTTATCGTAAACTCTCTGGAACGGAAAGTCCGAGGGGCGTGGGGGTTAAAACAAAAAAAATCTTCCGTGGTGGGGGGGGGGGGGGGGGGTGGGGTATGGATATTTTCTGGAACTGCACAATGCTATTTCCAGTATTTTTCCGCAATAACTTTTTCAAGAATTTAACAAGTTGAATGACCCACATTTTAAGCATTAACCAGCATGAATTTTACCAAAATGCAAGACTGTCAGCTCCCTGTGCAGCTATACCAGGAGCCCATATAAGTTATTCACTGGTCGGAAGGTCCATCCTGGGAAAAACTGTGCCAGCCAAGGGCTGTACTCAAGACAAAGGGCACAGTTTTTCCAATACCCACCAACTTAGGCTGGTGAATAACATTTTTTGCAGATTTTCCGGAATTCTGCCTGCTCGCACACTAAACAAAAAATTGAGAAAGATTGTTACAATCAAAATGCCTGTTCTTAACATTTTGTAAAATCACTGATGATCTTACCAATGTCAACCTCCTTATATTTATATGAATATGAAGAATTGCAAGATAGCAAAAATGACCTTTACACCACCACCCACAAAACTGGGAGACTTGAGTGATCAACCATGACTTGTGCATCATTACGAACGGTACAATTTCTTGCCCTGAAAGACCCTGATTGAAAACAGGAGAACTGTGGTAAAAGAAAATCTTCTAAAATCCCAAGATTAATTTAAAGTATGAATGACGTCAGACAAAGGGAAAGTTGCTAGGCGGCAACAGGTTGGGAGACAGGCTGGCGTCAGCAGTTCGCTGGAGCAAAATTTGCATACATCGGGAAAGTTAACGTGCCGGATCAAATTTCAACCGCAATGTTCATCAATATTCACTGGATACAGAACTATCTCTGCAGAATCTTTTCCCTTTCTTCCAGAAATCTTTTTTGTGAAAGATTGCATTGAAGAAATTACACGTTTTGTGGCCGCGGTAAAATAATTTTCCGTGGGAAATAAATTCATCGAACACAACAGCGCTGCACGCCCGTTGTACATTTCGTCGCGTCAGAAATAGATTTCAATCGCAACTACGAAAAGACCATGCTCATTAAAATAGTTGCTATGTTCAGAAACCTTTTAATCTCCTCATTTGATGCTACAATATGAGTAAAAAGGGCTTTCCACCCAGCTCCCGCATCGCGAGGTTTTGCTAGTCACGTATTTCTAGTTTGTTATAATAATTTTCAGTTTGTAGGATTCAAGTGTATGTATGTGCATATGTGCACTGATATGTGGTACTGCTACACCCCTAGTGGAAGGAGGTCCAGTAACATTACGTTTTGGTGTTTCGAGGCCCAACCTTTGTCATCATGTTGTTTCCTTAGCCAAGAAATTTTCCTGCACTTTACCTAGGTGTATAAAATGGGTATACCCACAATGGGCTAGTACCCCATCAAAAGAGTACTTGAAACACTCTTAGTTTCTTTATACTGTAGAAATCGGGTTAAGTTTTGCCAGTGTTGTTATTTAGTTCACAACAGCAGAATACAGTTTATGAAGTAGAATCGATATGAAAATTAGCCATGTGGAATCTTTCGTGTTGAGCCAATGACATCACTTCCTGTAATTTGAGCCTTAACTTCCGGAACAAGGCCAAGTAATGGCGGCCATGAAATCTCGAATAAAAAGCTAAAAAAAATACTTCCAATCGCCGTAAAGGATTGAAATTTGGTAACATGAGTAAGAAGGTCATATTCTACACGAAAATGCAAAAAGATGGAAAATGAAATTTTCGTCCCAGGGGCACTTTAACATTTACCTTACCTAATTTCAGGTACTGGTGTCTACAAACAATGTAAAGAGTCTTTCTTGTTCACCCTTGTGAACCCGTCTGGTGCTGGACCAAGCAAGCTGCCAATCAAAGCAGGTTCAAATGCTATCTTCTGCAGGCCTGAATATGGGCCGTCATTTGGGGGAGGATGTGACCTATACATCTGTAGTGATGCAAATGTGAATTCAAATAGCCACACTCATAATTTGAGCTATAGCTATGAATGTCCACCACATATAACACCTCCAACATTTTTTACCGGCAAAAGTAAGTTTGGCCTCAATGAGTTGGAGGTATTTGTGTACCAGACCAATTAGTATTGAGTTTCATTTTTAAAAGGGTTAGGACATGCTCCTTAGAGATCATTCTGCAACACATTTGACTTAATGTCATCAGTTACTTACTTGGATCAATATGGGAGAATAATAAAGAAATTATAAGAATTTACCTTAGGATAGTGTTACTTACTTACTTGTCCCCTGGTGCCAAGGTGGCGCATAGGGCCTCCACATGGGCTTTCCAGCGATTCCTGTCTTGCGCTGCAGTGCGCACCTCACTCCAGGACTGCCACCCTGCTTTGGATAGTGTGGTTATCAAAATTAATCCAAACATGGCTGGTTGTTGTCAGCTGCCTTTGACAAATGCTGACGAAATCCATCCACCAGGCTTAAAATGTACCATCCCGTTCATTCCATTGCGCATTTGTCACACACTGACATTCTTATCCTCGCAGTATGCAGGATGTTTGTCACATGAACCTAGTTTAATGGCCTTAGCCCCCACTAGTCTCCTGTAGCTCAGCGGTAGAGCAACTGAACTAGTATTTAGTAAGGGGTAGGTTCGACTCCTGATAGGACTGGGCACTAGGATTCCTTTTTCCAAGTATGCCTGTGTGTGTGTTTTTTTGTTTTTGTTTTTGTTTTTGTTTTTTTTCGTTTTTTTTTTTTTCAGTGCAGGGCTTCATCTCTTGCAGGGCAAGCAAGACAGTCAAGAGAAGCCCTCATCACTATGCCAACTCGTATGGGTAGGCAAGAAATTGAAGGGTGGGTTTACCAATTCCCATACATTTCCTTACAAGTGTGTTGCAGGGCAACAAAGTCTACAGTTGATAACACAAACTGCAAGGCTGATACTACGTGAAAGAGTTGACTTTGCGAGACAACAAACCGACAGAAACCGACAAAACAGGGCTGCAACCGTGGACAGCTGTTTCGTTCTTATTGGAACTCGTCAGCACGGTGTAGCAGTTCTATATGAAACCAGCGACAGAGCCAGCTCAAATAAAATGCAACAAAACCCATGTCCTATCAAGTTTCGTATCAAGTTTCGTTTGTGTTACAGTTTATTTTTGGCTGATTAGGTCTCTTGTAGATCCTACGTCAACTGACAGCATTATCGTTCGCGGTCCTTTGCAGTTTTCACGTCTACAGTTGATAGGCTGAATACGTGATGAGTTATCAGATAAAAAATACAATGTAACGTCAGCAGAAAAAAATTAAATTAACAACAGATGTATGGAAAAATTGAAAACGCAACTGGACGCTTTTGTCCTTAGCTGACTTCAGTTTCGACTTAGTTTCTAAAGCTTACTGTTTATAAATTGTCTACTCATTCTAGCTCATTGCAGGGTATGCAGCACGCCAACATTACAATTTGTATGCCTCATTTTATCAGTTTCATCCAATCAGTAAACTAGAAACTTTACATACAAAAACAGAGAAAAACTAGTCATATATTCAACACCAAAAAGTCGTTTTTGGTCCTTACGCTAAATTTTTTTAAACTTTTCGGAAGATAGCCAGAAAAACAAAACAATTTTAGGGAAACATATGGATGGTTACCTTGCCCCACCCAAAATGGCGCAGTTTACTATGACTAGGTCTATTCAAAAGTATGGTGAGTGTGAGCTAACCCTTTTGTCTAAGGAAAAAAACAATTCATTAGCATTACACATGCAGCTTTGTTGGTGTTTATGTCTTACATGTAATACAAGACGAAAAAGGTGGATAAATTATGGCTGTAGGATAGAAATAGCTTTATTTTGTAGAGTGACGAAAGTTAAAACATTTGTTGTAGAAAGGACAGCTTGACTCTGGCATAATCAGTTTTGCAGCAGTGTTCCCACTACATTTACGTTCGAGAAAGAAAGAAACTCCCTTAATAGAAAGAATCGCTAGAATTGTAATGTGGAAATTTATTCATTTTTTATTTTTTTTTATTTATTTATTTATTTATTTATTTATTTATTTATCTATTTATTCAGTGTACATTGAGATATAATCTTGTTGCTGGATTCCTACATGCAGACCAAACTCTGATACAAATTGATTACAGGAGAACAAATACTTTAAGCAGAGACACTCTGCAAGAACATCAAAGCAAAATAGTTGTCAGATATTATACCATTTGAAAATCTTGACAAGTAAATGTAGAAGGAACAGTGTGCTTATCAAACGACATCAAAGGCAGCCAATGTAGTTTAAGATCCCTCGGTCAGTCTCCACTAAACCACTTAGAGAGCACTTACTAGAAGAACGTTTTATGCATAATTCACTTGTTTTGCTGTTGTTACACTAAGTTGTTGTTGTTGTTGTTGTTGTTGTTGTTTTTACTATTGTATTTGTCACACGTGTTCTGACCAAAATTGACTTTTGAATGTCATGATAAGACGGAGGAATTAGATTCAGTTCTCAAAAATGACGTATTTTGTAAGGGGCACTCCTAGAATTAATGATGTCTGGTATACTTAGTTTTGATTTTAAAGATTTAAATGGTAGAATTAAAATAACTTCGATCAATATTTTTAGTTCTTAGTTGTATAAGTTTACAAGGAAGGAGGGTAACCCTAGCACAAGGGTTAGAAGATAAAACGTACTAACGATGAAAAGTGGTCGCCATATTGTTTTAGAAACTTAAAAGATTGTAACTTACTTGTTTTGGTGTTGGGAATTAAAAAGTATACCACAATTTTATTATATGTATTCGGGAAATATTAATCTATTAGGATCCCCTCTGATAATATAGACCAATAGGCCATTTTCATGATGGCGTCAATTTACTACAACTACCAGAATTCATTTCGTTTTCCTTTTCAAATGTAAATTTTGTAATCCCAGTGGACAGCAAAGAACAATAGCTCTAATTAGCATTAGAAAAGAAAAACCAGAAGGATTCTGGTAGTTGTAGTAAAATGACGCCATAATGAAAATGTCCTATTAGTGTTCTTTCCCACTGTGAGAAAATAGATGGTTTTGTTTAAGTTCATAGTTTGCGTACTGTCAATTGTACTATCACGCATGATAGACGTTTCCTTGACAGGTCGGTTGTGGTCAGGTTAAAAAAGGGTTGAACGAGAGTTTCAGCAAAGGTAGAGGAGCATTGCGAAGTAAGAGCAAGCGAACTTCGTGTAGCTTAGCAGAAGAAAATAAACAGTCATGAAAAGAAGAGCTATCTTTTGTTGATGGGAACCAGCTAATCCTCAACCATTGGCTCCTTTAACATTTCACAGGTAGGGTTAGGGTTAGAGTCAACGATCTTGCTTTTTTTTAGTTTTTTTTTTTTTCTTTTTTTTTTTCTTTTTTATGGACAGCAACACCGTCGTTAAAATCTCATTTTCCCGATGTAAAAAAAAAAAGACAAATCCCAGCTCCCAGTTTCCCCCATTAGGTCCTTCGATATAAACCATTTTACCGCTTAAGTACTGAATTTTTTATCTGTGTTCTTTCAATTAGTACTTCATCTTACCCATTTTAGAGCATCCTGATTATAGCAGTGATACTAGTCTACAAAAAAGGCTACCAATTTTTGTCTTCTTTCTGGTTGATTTTGGAAGTTCTTGTGCTTCCTTGCCCAGCTGCTAAAATTTTAAGCTCATGGGGAAATGATTGATACACCAAGCTACGAAGCACTGAAAGAAGCTCTCGGCTTAAAGAAGAAAGCTTACGGCCAGGACCTTATGAAGCAACAAATTAAGCTGTGGATGTTCGCAAGGAGAAGAAAGCCTTTGAATCAGTTGCAAAGTAACTTGAACATGTCCATTTCGCTTCCACAATCAAGCCAGTGAACGTAGGTGGCCAGCATTTCACTACGAGCCTTCCTTCAAACACTAACAAAAGACGTAGGTTCAATATTACACGCCGCGTTTTTAGGAAGATTTGACACAAAATCTGCTGAAGATGGATCTTACTTCATTGATCGAGATGAAACACACTTCCGATATATGCTGAGCCACCAGCCTTAATTGAAGGCCGCGCGAATGTTTTTGCGAGCCTTTTCTCCCCTTTGGCTCTTTTCTCTTCTCTTTTTTTTTTTTTTTTTTTTTTTTCACTCTTTAGGGCCGCCACACAAACGTAATATATTTAGCACTGTAAGTATAGACATCAATATCGAGCGGCCTTTTTTAAAATATGGGAAAACGAAAGCCGGAATTTACATATGGAGAATGGTTAACAGGTCTCTTGCTGGGCTCGCGTGCTCGATCATGGGCTCATCCTGTGTGGCTGGCGCTAGAGGAGGGTAGAGGGGAATCGGGGGCGCGCGCGAAGTGAGTAGGGATAGAAGATGAACACGCGAGCGCCTCGCGAAAGCAACGCGGTTGAAAATTTTTCGCTTTCCTCGCAGTTACACTAGTATTGCAGTGATGTTTAGTCTGCTGCAAACAGTGCATTTTCATTCCGTTCAGATCAAGAGTTAAAAAAATAAAAATGAAAAAAGAAAAACAAATAAGCCGACTCTTTGCAAAAGGAAATGCAACGTTATATCCCTGATTATGGCTCCTGGTTATAATAAATCATTTTTCATTTTTTTCATTTTTTTTTTTTTCATTTTTCATTTTTTTTCATTTTTTAATTTTGTAATAAATCATTTTCTTTGCGTGAATTGGATAAATTTAAGTTCGAATCAGGAGCCATAATCAGGGATGGAGACCGTAAGCGTATGGCGCAATTTTTTCTAAAATAGATTTTTTGGTACAAGACATGGGGACAAGCCCACAAGTCAAAATAGCATCCCGTTACGGTCTCCATCCCTGATTATGGCTCCTGGTTCGAATATAATCGAGAGACTTTTACTAATTGTTGCTAGCTAAGAAACATTACAACTTACACTTTTATTGACTGCCAATTTACCATGTCTCAGTTCACAAAGCAAATCACGTGGTGATTGAATCGCAATTATGATTAATAATAATAATAATAATAATAATAATAATCACTTATTCATCATTCATCATATGATCCAAATATCAAAGAAATACTCTTTGGAATGTTCGGACATCGAATAGAAAAGTTGACGAAACATTACACTCTCCTTTTCATGAAGTATTATATATACCATTCGAGTATAAAATTGAAGGTCTCGCTTCCTGAATCTTACTAACATAAGAACAGCTGGGGCGGTATGTTTTGTTTTAAATTGTACGTTTGACTATATAAAATTTAATTTAGTTTTGATCGTGTTGATCGCAGTAAATTTAACATATACCCGTGTCATGTAACTTCCTGTTTAATATGAGAATAAGTCAGGATGACTATTGTGTGTATCCGGCTCTGTACAAATTAATTTAATAATTTCCAATAATTTTCAATATATGTGGAAATAAAAAAAGTAATAAAAAGAGTTCGAATATAATTATAATTCATCAATTATTAAGAATGAAGGGCGCTGCCACGGTTTTTAAAACAGGAGATAAGAGGCGTAACCGAGAGCAACTCTAGTTTTTCTTGAGTGCTTGGCAAACCTCCTAAGTGTATCCATAACTCGATGGTTGCACAGCTGTGGCCAAAACCATTTCTTCTATAACAAATATGGCTAGAGGTTTTCTTTATCAAGATACTGCGTGTCATTGACGCATCTAGTCGACTTTACGTACTTATATGCTGGCAAAATCTGGCACGAAATTGATTTATTTCTGCGGTCACAAGCTTAACGCTCCTTACAGAGTACACCGTTTCTCATCCTTAAAATCTCGGAACCAAACCTTTACAAAAGAGTATGGTGGACGACAAAAATTCATCGAAAAATGGTCTTCCAGTTTAATAAATCTGGCTCATATACCTTCAATGAAATTTCGAAGCTTAATATCGATTTTCTGTTCGATATATTTTTATTTAGTAAAAATTAACATAAGAAAGTTGTTGTTTTTTTTTTTACCCGAAATAATCGAAACACCTAAAAAATTGTTGTCAATAACCCAGCAATAAATTCGTCAGCATGTAAAGTTATGAACTAACCATTATTCAATATAAAATTCCTCCAAAATATTCAACGCACTGAAGAATCACTGATAAACGTATTCGAATCTTGTTCACTTGCCTTGCGACGATTGATTTCAATAATATCACGGACAGATTCTCCGGCCATGAGATCTCAAATGAGCGGACGATTTCAACTTCTTTGTGTCACAGTTGAAGACAAATGTTCTCAGGTGATTTGACATCCAAGTTAACCGAACTATTTGAGACATGGTACGTGCTAAAAGAGTAATAAATCTTACGGAATCAAACGGGCGAGAAGCAGTCGTCAGAGTCGTCAGCGGGCAAACGAACGACACTTATTAGCCAATCAGAGCACGCGCTTTACTGGCGCTATGTTATAAAAGTCAGTGGAATGACAACGCTCAGCATAAAGAATCGCGTCTGTGAGGAGCGATGTGGTCAGGGTTTGTTCGCAGCGCAGTAACATTCACTTTTACCTTTTGCTTCTTTGTGCGTGTCACAAGTCAGTTTGAAGCAAATTGTAGTGAACAGTCCTGTGAAAATCGCGCCGAGTCCTTATGCCCGAGATGTTTACGAGCATCATGGCAGCCGAGGAAGCCGTATGTTTTCCAGTACGACAACTCCAGCATGGAAGGATTGGTTTACGGTGAGTTCGTTTTCATGTCCTACAGAGTGTATTAAGTTTGTAGTGCTTCACCAAAAATAAGCCAGCAGGCAAATCAGCAATTCTATTTGGCGCTTTCTTACGATTTTACAAACCGCATATTACTCGACACTTTCAGTACGGTTTTGCTGATTCTATTTTTAATTAGTGTGGTTGATATTCTTCCTTAACACGGCATGAGTTTATTGCGCTGAACTGAATGCCCTAGTCAACGTTTAAGCTTGCTTTCTTTTAATGCTTTAGTTTTAGGGAATCCTAAGTCACGATATCATGAATTAAATGTAAACTTTGTAGACGGATAGAGTTCTTTTTTAATCATAAATTAAAAGGATAGCCTGTGGCAAGAATTCATATTTGAGCAGCTGTGTGTTTCGCAAAGGTGACAGCTCGTTTCACACACAATCTTCAATTAACTGTTTTATTTAAGATGTTTTGACTAACAAATCTCATTTAAAACAATGCCTTGCTTCTTAGTAAATGAATGAACTTAGCATCTTTTATTCGACGAATTTGTTAAATTAGTTCCAAGATTCCAACTCTCATTCGTATCAAAATGCACACGTATTCAGTGTAGTGAACTGACTAAAAAGCATCTTGAAGCTTTGACTGCAGGTTGTTGAAATAGTAGTTTACATACAACTCTTATGGCACAAAAAGCGGGTATTTTCTTAGACAGCAGTCTCACAACGAAAAAGGTTTTAGATCTTAATGCAAAATTAACACTTAGCAGGTTGTCAAAGTGTTTGAAAACAAACACTCTTTCACACGTTCAGTGAAATATTGTTATCGCAACAAATGAAGAGGCCCTGTTTATACACTGACTGAGATAAGCAACACCATGCAGGCCTTTCACACGCTTTTTCTAAAAATTCTATACGCCTGGAATCAGTAAAATGTATGGGAGAAAACTAATGAATGGTGGTAAAATCTTTATTACTAATCGGAGAGCAAATCGAAACCACAAAATTGAAAGCTTCCTACAAAGCCTTTCACCGCGTCTTATCTTGTTTTTTAGTTTTTGCGAATGCCTAACTAAGAACAGGAACGCGGGGAAAGCAGAACATTTGCAAACCTTACTCCGTGCTGCAAGCTATTCTCTGATGAGTACCACATCTATTGAAAGCATATTTACGAAAGCAGAATAACTTTTAGAGCAACTAAAGAAAAAATGGTAAAAGGCACTAATGAGTAGTGACCAATGGAATACAGATATTACAAATTAAAAGCCAGAGATTAAGAAAAGGAACTTCAATTTAAAAGGAAAATTCGAGTAGCACTTAAACCGTAAGAATTTTACCGCACGCAAACAGCACTTTCTGAAAAACAGCCTGTTTATGAAATGATAAACGAAACGAAACTAGGCCCGTCTATTTTCCAATACACAGGCATAACGGAAATTTAAGCATTTGCATTCAACTCTTTTTAAACAAAGGGTCTTCCGGCATGGGGTGTAGCAACTGGCTCAGTTCAATCAAAGTTTTAACCGTTTCTCAGCTTTTCAGCTGTCAGTTACAAAACGCCTCGGTGGGGGTGGGGGAAGGGGAATGTACTCCATAGAGTAGGCTATAGGATGAGGCAAGAGTGGATGTATATTTATTTGTTTATGTATGTGAAAAGATGAAGGTTGAAACCACCCCCGGATGGAGCTTCCACGTTCGAAACATTGAATGTGACCCCCCTCCCCTCCATTCCTTGGAAAAAAGCGTGGCATTCGTCAGCCCATAGCTTGTCTAATTCTGAGCCCTACGATTTTAAGGAATTCGACATTAAATTAACTGCGCATTGTTACTCCTGTCGTAACACCACAATGTCGACCATGTCTCCTCTTCATATCGAGGTCATAATTGAAAATTCAAATTCATTTTACTTATTTTAAAAGTTTATCGGTTTGCGTGGTTTGTGCCAGCATTGCCACTAAAACGAAAGCGATATCAATATAATTAGCAGAAACAAATCGAGTTGTTTGACGAAAGCATCACCGGTTGCCTGGAGGGAGAAATTTACTCCCCTATTTAAGCCATAAAGGAATGAGCGGCAAAAAACAAGGTATAGTTTTGGAGCCATTTTGGTCTGTAGTAGGGCTCTAAAAGTCAGAAAACGATCATGGATTTTACAGAAACGGGTATGAAATGCAGAAATTAGTATGAATTTTAGACGCCAGGTCTAAAAAAGGGTACCGGAAAATTACATGTTTGGAGAACTGAGCCGCACACCCACACCAAAAATTGCGAGGGGTACCCTCCACCGGGACATACCTGTCTCCCTCGGATTCAAGATCGAATTGAATTTAGACATGCTCACATCTTTGTTGAGGGAAGAAAACTGGAGAGTTCGTAGAAAAACACCTTTGAACAGCGACGCCAACCAAAAACGGACCTAACCAACCTGAGAAGTTAAGTGTAGCGTTAAGGACACATTTCAGTCCTGAAGGTGGACACTGCGACGATAATTGCTTTGTCCTTCTTATCAGTGTTAAGATCGTGCCTCCATTGCCTTGAAATGGAGAAATGTAAAACTAATTACAGTATATTTTCATTTTGCAAGAAAAAGAAACAGCGATTTCAAAAAAATCTGACCAGTACGCCAATTTCTCTGACGCCGTTATATCCGTTAACGGTTTCTTGCGGTTTCTATACCAAGGTTTCCATGGGTTAGAAGACCTTCTCGAACCAAGGATCTTTACTTTGGTCATTTCTAACAGTTTTACGCCAACAGGGCTTTCTTGATTTTTGCTTTTGTTGTTGTTGTTTTTCTATATCGTTGCTTTTACTTTTTTTCTTTTTTTCTCTCTTGCGAAGGGTCTGATTTGAGTGACTCAAGTGAATTACGTCTATACCGCTGAATGGGATACTTTGCTTTACCTTTTCTCCACATGGGGCAACAAATGATTGTTGCTGAAAACGTTACGTTACCCTCTGAATTACTTTTAACCTGAGTATCAGGCTTTTCGGACCCTTTTCGGGGAAAGAGGGGGTAATCAGGTTAGATTATTTTCGATTATTGTCGTTAGAAATCAGTTGACGCTTGATGTCATATCGCGTGATTGACTTCTCTCTTACTCTTTTCATTAACATCAATTAGTCGATTATCCATGATAGAATAAAAAGACTGGCTCAGGCTCTCAGCACTGCTGGGAGTACAAAACCATACCAAAAACCGATTTTTATCGATTTATATCGAGTGTATTATACGGAGGAAGATTAAAGCGCCATCTATCTATCTATCTATCTATCTATCTAGACCGTGTTATGCCTGTTGCTCATTCTCGTAGGGTCTGCTACACCTTAGTCTCCTACGCAGTCGCACAGGGCCCGCCAAGCTATTTTTGGAGTGTGTGGGGTAGGGGGGGGCTAAAGCGTTAGCGTGAGACAAGTATAGGGGGGTCCGGGGGCATGCCCCCCCGGAAAAATTTTAAATTTAAGTCTTTTGGAAATGGTTAGAACTGCATCAAAAACTGTCAACACTGATGTAAATTTTTAATTGTATCAACTAAAATATGTTTTCTTCTCTTTTGAAGTAAGGAGTCAATGCTTCAGTCTGGCCCGTGCATTTGACCAACACAACAGACTGATGAGGCAGAAATTTCTGACTTTTTTTCTTGTGAAAGCCAGCAGCTTGCGAAGACCCAGTTTCGTTGTTCATGTTTCCGTAAATCATATGCGCTTCATTGTCCGTTATGACAGCTGGATTGAATGACCCAGGATGACCGTAGCTGTACATGATTCTCCGTTTCAAATATTTACGCCTAACGGCGATAAGTAGCTTTCATAAATGAATGCCTTTGTGCAAAAACTCCCTTGAACTTATTCACCGATCCAAGAACGAATGGAAGTAGAAACAACAGCTGAAATTCCATTATTTCAATTTCACGATTGAAATCTAGTCGTCCGTTCAGCAGCAAAACTAACGACAAACTGTCTGAAATTGTCGGGTTTAATATGTAAGGTAAGTTGTTTCTGTAAGTGATGGATATGGTTAAGTAAAACTAAATATATTTTTTTAATCATCCAAAAAGTGGGGGGACCAAAGCCCCCCAGCCCCTCCCCCTCCGTGGTTCCTGTCGAATAAGCGTTGCGTGACGACCTTAATTAGCCTGATAATGGCTGCGCGGTAGGAGACGTAATGGTCCTTAATCAATATTGTCTCGCCCTAGAGTGATTTCATAAACAGATCAATGGCAAAGTAAAAAAGTCAAGTAACTGACACGCAAAAAGGCTGTCACGTCGATTCTAGTTGACCGTTACCACCTTTTTTTTTCCACGTTCGATTGCTGGCTGACTGATGTTTACCGTTTCAATATATTTTTTTTAATATTATTCTTTGTTTAAATGATCATATTTAAAAAGAAAGACAAAAGAATCAAACTGAACAGTCAAATGATGAAATGGCTGCAAATCATTGAGGCAAGGCAAAATATGCAATCTTGAAATTACAAATTTGACACGAATTTGAGGTTTGGTTGAATGATATTGGCCCTGATATTTTTTTTACCTCAGTTCTCAGGTTTCCTGAGTAATCGATCAGTTGCTGGATTCACTGCAAACACGAAAATTTGTATTCTTTTTGTTCGTGCAAAAACACCCACATACAGACGGTAATTGTTATTGGATTTGTGTAGAGACGGCGGACAAGAACAATCCTACGGGATTTGTAGTAGGATTGAATATTAACATCACTAACAACGAAGCGGCGATTCGTGCACACTGTCACTGAATCACTGAACAAATCATCAAGGTGCTTGCTGAGGGTGAAACAAGCTAACAGTGAATTCACTGTTGTTATTACTACCGAAGCGAGTTAAGCAACGAAGGAATTTTTAACGGAGAAAATGCAAAGATTTTTTGTGTCCGTGGTTTGTGGTTTCGCTTTGCTATGCGCCCGAGTGGAAGCGAGCTGTTCGTCATCAGACTCTCCTGCCAAGACGAAGTGTAAGCACGGCGCTGCAGTCTGTTCTCCTTGCATCCGTGTTTCATGGCTGATTCGACCTCCTTTTACTTTTAAAAGAGGGAACACTTCTGCAGGAATCTTACCAGGTATTTTACGTAATTTATACTCATTACTGTGTCTAGTCTGCGAGCATCCGAGCAGTTCCCGGCTACAGACTCTACAATACGACCAGGGGAATGCAATCATCTGGGGTGACAAAGCGATAATCGATGATAAATCGACAACAATCCGTGTCAGTAATATTAGAAACCGACGACCAGTCAATGAAAGACCATCGGATCGATTTTTATCAGTTGTCGTCCAATCGTCTCAAATCATAAAAATTCATGAAGAGAAATCACTACTCAGACCGTGAAAGAGGTGTGGAAATGTGACATTAATTATCATAAAATTTAGTAAACTTTTGCTTTGACTTTCTCCAAGAATTATCAAAAAGTTTGAGAAGCTATATCTCCCAGACCACCAATTTTCAATGAATACCGTGAAGAAAACTCAGTGAACTATATAGGCTTCCTAGCCTTTAACACATTTAATCTTGTAAATAGTTTAGTAGGAATATTGTAATAGTATGAATATTGTGTATCATCTTTAATGTATTTAAAACCGACTTTTCATCGTTAAATTTGTGATTGTCTGTTTTTGTTTGTTTGTTTTTTTCAACGCATTGATTATAAAATGTTGTCTTTGCTATTTTTATTTTATTTTTATTTCAAACACGGTATAGTGTTCAAACTCTCTCTCGCTCCCTAAGTTGTATAATTAAGGTGCGTACCCTCTGGATCAAGAGACGAAATCCACCTAAAAAGAACGTTTAGCTGCAGATAAACGCACACCTAGCTGTCGGCAGGTTGCTAGTGGACTAACTTGGTATCCGTCTATTAATTATTAACTACAAATTCCAATTAAATCTAAACTAAATCTTTAATATTTCTTATTTCTCTTAATTTTACCAATCTTTCTAGAAGAACTACCCCTCCCAAATATACCCAAAAATTCACAAAATAACCCACAACACAGATTCACGATATGATGATAGGGTTTTTGGATTGCTTGAAACGCGAACGAGATATTTCCATTAAAGCAATAAAAAGTGGCGGAAAAATGGCGTTCAGGGGTAACTCCCCCTTAAGAGGGATGACTGTTTAACCTTCATATTTGTGGTTTTGCTTGAAGAGATCGCCAATCCGACCAAACGTCGCACCAAACCAATCTCAACTCGAGGCAAATTTATATAAACAGCGTTAAACGTACAGCAAACGCCTTGAGTTTCTATTGGTTTTAAATTAGCTTATAAATGCTTCTTTCTTTTTGAGAAAAAGTGCAATAATCTACTACTGTGTCGAGTCAGAGTAATATAGCATACAACCAAAGTGGTCTCGAACTGTAGCTTTCGACATTTAGTTGAAAAGAGCTCCCTTTTAATATATGGTGCCAAGCGATAATCTACTTTCATAAAAAAATAATAATAATTTCTGTTAGCCCCCATTACAGAATTTTTATTTTTCACATCCCGTAAAGAACTGTTTAAAGTAGATGCGATGAGTATCGTAAGACGCACTGAGTTTCAGAAATGGACCCTATAACAATGAAAGTTTTATATAAAGGGTTCCGCAAGTATGTTACAAAAAAGGGCAACGTTGGTTTACTGGAGGAATTAGGGAAGTTAAGCACAGACGTTTTTGAACCACGGACGACAACCGACAATTGAACTTTTCCATTTCTGGAACGTTTTTCACGCCATCGTGTTTGTAACGGCAAGCCACAGACATCAACAAGAGCTTTCCCTGTCCGTGGTAAGGAGCAAAACCGCGCCAAAAAGGGAAACATTCGACTTCCGATTGCCGTCCGTGGCTCACGAACGTCTGTTCTTAAGCTCCCTAATTTTTGTCGTTAGATTTGCCATGCTTTAATTTCTATATCGTTACAATGAAATTTCTTTATAGATGTGTTGAATCTGATGTTAACCAAGTGCTGCGGTAATCAAACCTCGAGCTGCTGGGAGATGGAGCATTTACCGCCGGTAAATGATGCCGAACAGCTTCTCCGCGTGGCACGTGACTCTCACGTGATCTACCCAGTCATAGTGGATAAGCAGGAAGCGGGAGCTGTGGATCGTAACCTGATCGGCCTCATACCTTCTTCCAGTATTGCTTTTGTTGTTCCTAGAGGCAAGCGGGAAAGCTACCCAAAGAAACTGTTAATGTCTGTGTTTGAAGCTTGGCCTGTGCTAATATTAACCATTCTGCTATCACTTCTCGCGGGAGTGTTTCTGTGGCTTTTGGTAAGCGGGACATTTTGTTATTGAGAAAATGTCGAAAGGTCTTACTCGCCCTCATCCTCGGAGACCCAAGGGTAGACTGCGAACAGTCTTTCTTTTGCTCGAGAATCCGCAGGGAAGAACGCAAAAAAGTCAGCGAGCCCGATTTTCAGGGGACGAGCGACTCGCGCTTCGAATATCTTGCGTTCTTCTCGCGAATTCTCGAGCAAAAGAAAGGGTGCTCGCAGTCTAACCCAGGGGTAGCTAGTCAGGAAGAAGGGATTTTTATGGGCGAAAGTTTACAACAAGAACTTTCTTGTTGTAAACTTTCGCCCAGGATGACTTCGCTTTCTTCGGGCTGTGTGTTGTAAAATGATGGTCTGTCACGAGGTGGTAATATTTGACAAGGAATTGCAATAAAGCTACGTACTTCAGGTAAATCTAAGTCAAGGAGCCTTTCCAGAAAGACAAAAACCATCCCGAACAGGATATTGGTTAGGTACTTTCCCTGCACACTACCAATTAATATAGGAAAAAAATTCCGAATATTATAGACGATTTCATACGGGAGTCGAAAGGTTTCCTAAGCATCTCTATCAGGTTAAACCTGACTTTTGTGATGGAGTTAGCCAGTTTCCACCATCACGTTTCCTTTATAAATTGTTCCGTGCTTCAGTTAGACAGACGTTTTCCAAACTTAGTGCGTAAGGTCTCGAAAAAAGTGCTTCTTGTGTCGCTGCCTTCTGTTAGTACTTGTCCTTCGGTTTCTTTGTTCATTTGTTTTTTGTTTTAAATGTTTAGAAGGATTCGAATTAATTACCACATACAGTAAAAAGGGTAAGTTCATTTGACAACAATAGGTACAACCAGTGGCTTTTTTTTTATAGGACAACAGCATTGCTTAGTTCCCTACTGCTGTTCATACATTCTTTTATTTGAATGCATTATAAGAAAGAACAAAATTGAAAATTGAAAATAGACTGCGAGGTTACAGTAGTTCTGAATTGTGTTTCAGGATACGTGGTTCAACGAGAAAGAATTTCCTCGCACGTTTTTCAGAGGCTCCTGGGAAGGATTCTGGTGGGCTTTTGTTTCCATGACAACAGTGGGGTAATATAATAGTGTTTTCTTGTGTGCTGGCTTTTCATGATGAGTAGTGGTTAGAGGATTTACTGCACCTTCTGTGGTCTGTTCCGTGTTCCCGTTGGTGAATGATGAAGTATTAAACACGCTTATTATTCGCAAGCACTGTTTGCTCATGATTGATTGATTGATTGATTGATTGATTGATTGATTGATTGATTGATTGATTGATTGATTGATTGATTGATTGATTGATTGATTGATTGATTGATTGATTGATTGAGTGAGTGAGTGAGTGAGTGAGTGACTGAGTGAGTGACTGAGTGAATGAGTGAGTGAGTGAGTGAGTGAGTGAGTGAGTGAGTGACTGAGTGAGTGACTGAGTGAGTGACTGAGTGAGTGAGTGAGTGAGTGAGTGAGTGAGTGAGTGAGTGAGTGAGTGAGTGAGTGAGTGAGTGACTGAGTGAGTGACTGAGTGAGTGACTGAGTGAGTGACTGAGTGAGTGAGTGAGTGAGTGAGTGAGTGAGTGAGTGAGTGAGTGAGTGAGTGAGTGAGTGAGTGAGTGAGTGAGTGATTTGTTTGATTGTCATCTTTCTTGTTTGCTCTCCCCTTCCCATTTCCCGTTTTATAAGGATTCCACTTTGTCACTTTTTTACGTCGGTTAAGTTTTCGCGTTTCTGACAGTTGTAAGAAACTATGCATAGTAGAACTTGCTATAAATATAGTCTCAGCTGAAATAAGTAACAGTTTTTTTTTTAAATCTGCAGATATGGTGACCGCGCTCCTAAGTCTGTCCTGGGACGAACCTTTGCGGTGGCCTGGATTCTAGTTGGAATCTGCATATGCTCAATATTCACTGCTACTTTGACAACGTCACTGACAACTATCAGCCTCGACACCAAGAAGAGTTTGCCGGGCTCAAAGGTCAGAATTTATCCAATATACAGTCTTGTGCTTTCATTTTGCAAAGCGCTAGGAACAAGGGAGTATCGTCAGCAAATACGAGAGAAGATTGTTTCCGTTAACAAACTAATGAATGACCGTGAAAAGATTGCTTGGTGCCATTATGAGTATCCATCCGTTTATTTTTTCTCTTTAAGCTTTCTTCTTATGCTTACAAAGATAATTATCTTGCTTTCTCTATTAAGGTCGGCGTTCTCAAACGTTCGATAGAAATGGCATTAGCAATGCAGCAACAAGCTGATTTAACAAGTGAGTAATCTTTAGTGCAATTTTATTATTTATTTATTTTTTTATTCGTTTATTTATTTATTTATTTATTTATTATTTAGTTTATTTTCTGTATTTTCGCCACATAGTACAATTTACAATAGGAAGCAATAGTAGCATAACAAAAAAGTGATAAATACAATTAAACGAAAAGTACTCCAAACAACTGCTTGTCAGCCAGTGCAGATATGCATACTTTCTACATTAGCTATTACAAGATGTTTTCGTGGCAACTTGGTTTCGTAATTTAATTGGAACGGTAATATTTCACAGCGTCTAAGCTCTCGCGAATTTGGACAAGTTGTTTAACATCTGATTTCCTCTAATGAATAAGCGACAATTTCAATGTTGGACATAAAATTTTCATGATTCAAACAAAATCAAGAAAAACACGAAGATTTCCTTCAATAATGAAGGTAGCCGGCTAACACGAAAGAGGAGAGAGTGCTAGGAAGGGAGAATTGTTTTCTAACAGCTTGTTTTAACACACTCAAGGCCCTTTGTAGCCTATTCTAGTTCCTGAGGCTAAAACATTGTTTGAACGGACAGACTGACACGAAAAGAAGACGCCTAATATCTATTGTCAGCTGAATAATCGACGGGGAATAGAATGGAGGGAGTTTGCTCTCGTTCGTTTTTTCTTGTCCCAGAAAAAAATGGATTGGTAGCTTTAAGTTCGACTTTTTGCATCGTTGTAGATCTTTATGCATGTTTTCCGTTTCAGTTTACAATTCTGTTGAGGAGATGAAGGAGGCGTTGGACGCTGAATTAATTGAAGGTACTTAGCCTGTTAAATTGTAGCTTGTTTTTACAAGGCTACATTGCAGACTTTTAGATTCTAATACGACTGCGACCACGAAAACGAGATTGACTTCAAGATTTTAGCGATATGCTAGGAACAGATATATCCCAGAAAGCTTCATTTTACTCTTTACGAGCGACGAACATGACGCAGTTGTTTTGAATGACGGGGTTCGTACGGGTCTTGGAAACTTGGAAAATCATGGAATTTTAGAATTTCATTTTCCAGGCCTGGAAAAACAAGGAATCTAGGTGTGGGTCATTGAAAGTCATGGAAAATGGTGTTTATTAAAAACTACAAAATAAATTGTTTCTTTTCTGTTTGTTTGTTTGTTTGTTTTTTTGCGAAGAAAATAGTAAAACATACCCAAAAATTAAGGATGATTTCCAAGAAAATGATCAAATTTAGGTCATGGAAAACTTGAAGAATTCATGGAAAAGGTCATGGAAAGTCATGGAATTTCAAAAGCTCCAAAGAGTACGAACCCTGGAATGATGATGGCTAGGCCCTAATGTGATTCCAGGGCTTGTTTTCCCCATGCACTACGCCGTTCTCACAAAAACCTCGTCGTAAAATGACGACGGCTGTCTCGTTTTCCCGCCAAAATGACTGGTCACTACACAGTGTTGTTTCCTCATAGACAGATGTATTAATGAGTAAGAACGAATGGTTAGGGAAATCTTAAAAACACTCTTGTATTAGATTAAAAATGCATCTAGTCGTTTCATGCATACAGTCGGCCCCCGATAACTCGAACCCTCGCTAACTCGAACCAATTTTCCTTTCCTTTCAGGTCATTTCCTGTATAATTTTACCCTCGGTAACTCGAACTCCCGATAACTCGAACCTTTTTCAATTTCCCTTGAAGGTTCGAGTAATTGTGAGTCGACTTTGTTATAATCTTTTAGTTACAATTTTTTCTTATACCGAATGTACTAAATGTATTTTATTTTTTCTTTAAGTATTTCAAAAATTTTTTACAATACTATAGCATTTATAACTATATATGTATATACGTAATTCAGCCTCTGGCTGCAAAGTATATCACTAAAGTGTTTATCGTATTTATCTATCTAACATCACTGTTGCCCTGCTGGCCTGGCTCTCTCCATCCCTTGAATTGCACCGGCCTTAACCTTATGTTTCTATCCTATTTCAGGAGTACTTTTGGATAATTACCAAATAAGCTTCTTTACCGAGACACTGTTTCCCAACAGCGAGTTTAAAACAGATGAAATAATTAAAGAGGACACGCTGTCTTATGGCGCGTTGGTAAACGATACTTATTTAGCAAAGTGCTTCAGTACCTTGATCGCGGAAGACAAATACCTGCTGTATGACGTCATCAGAAAGGAACTTAACCGCACATTGAAGGTAAGAGATGGTGTGTTACTGATTAAACACCATTACAGGAAAATCTCAGAAACTGTACGCTATATTGGAACAACACAAATATGCTGCCTTCTGTACAAGACAGGAGGCATTTGAGAAAGTAAACACTCCATAGTTGTTAAGGACAGTGCGTCCTAATACAGAGGCATGTTTACGCGGTTTATGACTATGCGTGGAAAGCAGATCTTAGCAAGGGCTATTGGAATCCAAAAAGAAAATTGGTGGTCACCTTGCATTCTTCAGAGATAATTAAGCAACCATTATTCTAAAAAGCGTTAAAATACAAAACAATGTATGATATTCTTTCTTAAATTGATCTCTGAAAAGTGCGTGGTTACCCCTCATTTTCTTTGCGCATTCCCATAACCCTTTCTGAGACCTGCTTTTCCCGCGTAGTTATAAACTGCGCAAAAATCAATCTCGTTCCCAGATCCCGCGTTACCCTTATCCATTAGAACGGGCAACGACTGCTGGATAAGGGTAACGCGGGCTCTGGGGACGAGATTGCGCAAAAAATATATACCATCCCGAGATGCGCAGAACGTATGCGCGGTAGCAAAAGGCGGCACTGTCCTTAAATGTTCACCGCATGGAACTCGAATAAATACCTAGTTACTATTTCTATACCATGTTCTCCTTTGTTGTACTATTTTATCGCTGCAGTTTGTTAACCAAGTAAGTGATTTCTTGAGCGCTTTTGTGCATAAACTGTGCGGTCACTTAGCCATTCCCCAGGATGACCGCTTTATATACTAGGCTCGACTGTACTTCTTTTCCAAGTAAGACAGCAACAATAACAAGGAAACGAAGCGGTGTAACTGTTGTTCATTTGCTGTTTTTATAGGGAGGAGGAAATGAAGCCGTGCAGAATTCTCAGAGTATTTTTGATCCCACGGGAGATTTGTTTTTCCCTTCGCTGTACACCTGTATCGCTCTGGTGGTCGTCATCTTCGTTGTTGGCCTGTTAGCTGAGCTTTTTTACTTCAGACCTGGGAGATGCAGATGGAAGAAACGTAAGCCGATAGAATGTACATCAGCAAGATATAATTTCTTAAAGCAACTGTGATTGGCTAAAATATTTCTGGAATGATGATTGTTACCGCGACAAGAAAACGCAGAGAACCAAGAGCATTTCAACATAAATGCGCTTTCTGTGCATGTTCTCGCGAAGCCGAAAACGTGACAAAATGTTTTTGTTCACACTAGTTTCTTCGTATGGTTTAACCTGTCCAGACTGACGAGTTGTCCGTTAACCCTTTTAGCCCTTAGAGTGATCAGCAGCAACTTTCTCCTTGTAATATCAATGCTTATTGTACTTCTGAGGTCATGAAGATTTGGCAGAGAAATGTTGTAGTTTGGTCACCTAACCATATCAGTGAAGAATTTTAACTTCTTTTTTTCAGGGGACGACTACCTTACAGAAAACATACCTATGTCAGAAAAGAGAGAGAACACGGCTCTTGATAAGCTGGAGCAGGAAATGCTTAATGAAGTAAAAGCTTTGTTCAACAAGTATCGTGAAAAGTTGGAACAGGTTCAAAATACTGAGAATAATGGCAACGCCATGAGCATACATTCCACCGTGTGAACTTAGACTGAAAAAAAAAACAGTTGTATTTTTGCGTTCGTCTGTCAACAAATGCGCGTGGTCTTAAAACAAAAGATCTGAAGCGAGTGTATATACGAAGAGTGGCACTGGGGAGAGACACGCTTGTGAGGCACGCGGAAGCTCGCGTACTTTGCGGGCGAGGATCCACGCTTTCGGTGCTTCATGCCTTAAATAAGAGAAACGAAAAGCGACTGTTTCGCAGTCTAGTGTGAACTGTATCTCATAATGAACTAGAAAGAACGAGAGCTTGGTAGCCTTGGTAAACAGATGTCGCTAGGAGACTAGTGGTGGCAATTTATTCAGGCTAAGAGTATGGATGGCGAATGATGGTTTGAAAGGTCTCAAAATCGGATGAGCCTTCGAGCAAGACAACTTCAAGGGGAACTTGATAAAATACCTCTGGAGAGATCTTTATTTAAAAAAAAGATTGTCATTAATCAGGAATTGTGAAAGTAGTTTGCGTGATTTTCTTGAGATGGTAATCGGAAACATTCGGGATATCTTCGGGTCTCCGAATGACATAATGAAATGATCTTCAAAAGCTTCGGGGAACATATAATGGATTGCCATGGAAACATAAACCGTACCATTTGGATTAATAGGTTAACTCCTATGAAGTACAGTTTGGTATTTCTTGTATAGTTCTCGACCAGACAAAATGCTGGAATTGTACCGTGAAAAATGCTGTAAATCCAGCTGACAGTTCCCAAAAGCTGCAAGGCTTGTTTCCCACCAGCAACATGACGATTCTAACGGGAACGCATTTCATTATCATAATCACGAGAAAACGATCGATCATTTTCTATATACATTATGAAGATGTCAATAATAACTGTGCTTTTGAATTCTATTATGATCGCTATGTTGCTAGTGGGAACCAAGCCTAAGTGAGTAAGCTGGAGGGTGGGGAAGGGGGAAGACTATCTTTAAACTGGTTAGTGTGAACATTCAGTTCGCAGGTAGAATACTCCTGAAACGACTGCAGTTCAACAAAAGTCAGCTTTAAGAATTTTCCTCATCCGGATGATTAGGCAGTAGACAGACTTAGTTAACTCCTCGTCTTTCTAATTCAATCAGGCGTCATCGAAATTTAGCCTATGAAGATGAGAAATCGAAGGCGTGTGATAAATTTGAAATTCCTTGAATGCTAGATACGTCTACGAGCGGTTACCTTTCGAGTCAGAGACATGTCGCGAGGTCCTGAGAACTAGCAATCTATATGCAACAAACTACTGACGCGGCACATTGAGCAAATTTTTTTTATATGGTATTGACACCCTTCGGATCGTCCGTGAAAACTCATTTTAACTCCCAAAAAACCCTTTCTGTTCAATGACATTTTTCCCACTATCTATTTTACTAGAAATACGTGACTCGCAAAACCTCGCGAAGATAGGGCTGGGTGGACAGTTGATTTGAAGTGAAGGAATCTGCTAAGGCAGCTAGAAAGTATGAATTGTCTCGCTCTTTATGATAATGATTGAGAGGATAGTGTGCCCTTTGAATAGCCCCACCCTTGTGCAAGTTGTGTGATCACACCCACCCTGTGCGATGTCATCCCCACAGACTGTGGAAGTGATACACTGTAATTAGCAGGACGTTAGGGATGCACCATGAGAAATGCTTTTGGTAGTGAAAGGCTTAGTAAAAGTGTACAATACTTTGCAAATGATATTTAACAGAGAGTTCTCAGAAGATGGTACACATACATGTAGCTCATCTTTTTTCTCTCTGCCCTGCCCCGTACCCTCACCTTAAACAAATATCTAGATCCGTCACTCTACCCTTCTAATATAAATGAATACCGAATGTAGAGACTCCACGCTTCAAAATAACAGCCTTCTGAGCCGGCGTAGGGAATTCAAATGTAACTCGAATTTCTGAACAAGTTTGTCCGTAAATTGAATAATGCTGCGTTAAATGACAGTGTAAACTGCGCAATTTAAAATATGTAGATAGGATAGCCTAGCTCCTAAAGAAATAACTCCTTGCAATGGAACAATGTAATACAGAAAGACATGACCATCCAAATAAGCCCGAATATCAGGCTTTTCAGACAAAGATGGCCTGGTATTTAGACCACAGTAAAAACGTCTCGACACCGCTATTATATTGCTACAAGAAAAAAAAAATCATAAACATTAATAAGCAAACTTGTATGCAAGTCAGTCATCTTCGTTATGATCTCTTCAAGGAGAATTGGCCCACTCTAGGTACGCACAGGACACCTTTCGGCCACAAGCCCTGGCACAACCTCCCGACAATAGAGCCGAATTACGTTCACGGTAAACGGCAGAAATGACCACGTGATCATGTTTACCCTATATTTGCCGTTCGCTGTTTTCCGTTTCTCAGTAAAATTGAGTAGTTTTGCGTTAGCATCAAAGGACAGAATTATTTTGCCCTATTTTCATCTATACTTTTTTTTCTTCAAGAAAACATAAATGCGAATCTCACGTTTGCCGTAAACGCGATTCTCTCTGATATTTCGAAACTCACGACTTAATTTACTAGTTTTCCTTTGATCTGCTATCTATTCTTTTATTAAACTGATGATATAACCTGATGTAACCTGCGATCAGGATGTAGTTTATTCTTTCTCAGTCTTACGTTTTTATAGGTTATCAGATTCCTTACCGTATATAACCGGCAACAATACATGAACTTACATGTGAACGGCGGATTAAACAATTTCTGAGGCGACGTCTGTTCCTGTTTGCGAAAACAAACCTGAAGAAAAATAACGCCTGATCAATCAAGTCAATAGCGAACTGTTCAATAGCTTATTTAATAAGACTGCTTCTCCGATATAGCAGGGGGTACGAATCCCGTTCAAGATTAAATTTTTTCAAGCCTTCTTCGCCTGTAAAGTCGACTTCATTTCTGTGCGAGGCCACACTGAAATTTAAAAACTCCTCGCTAATTTTTTTATAACAAAACATAACGTCGGGTCATCTCCTGTTCACGGTACTCTAGCATTTTGCCTTCCTTAAATCAATGTTCCCCGTATTCCGGATTCTGTTTTTCCCAACTCCCGATACGGATTCCTCCAATTCCGAATGCTCTTTACGTCAGGTATGGTATCCCGGAGTGTATCGTGGTTTAGAAGGTTCGTGATGGCTGCCAAGTCAAATGAAGATTCTGGAGACGAAGTCGACTTAGCCGACGAAGGAGAGTTTGCAGAGGTCAGCATTCATATCGAAAAAGTGTTTGAGATTTTAAACCGGGAGACTTTGCGAGTTCGTAAGGAAAAGGAAGCTTTTGATGCAGTGGCAAAGAAACTCGAGCATGTTCATTTTTCAAAAACATTGAAACTCAACATCGGTGGGCAGTTCTTCACCACAAGTCTGGAAACTATGAAGAAAGATCCAGGTTCAATGCTACACGCCATGTTTTCAGGAAGATTTGATACAAAACCTGCTGAAGATGGATCTTACTTCATTGATCGAGATGGAACTCACTTCCGGTATATCCTAAATTATCTGCGCTCTGGGCAGCTTGTTGTTCCAGAAGACAAGATCGTTCGCAGAGAATTGCTGAATGAAGCTGAGTTCTATCAAGTTCAAGGAATCATCGACGAACTCAAATCCCATCCTTTTGAAGATTCTATCATCTTGTCCACAGAGCAGCGCCAGACCCTGACCGGTTGGTTGAAGGATACACTGACAAGCGCCAGCCATAACTATGCTCTGATATATCGCGCGTCTCGTAATGGCTGGGCTGCCACCAACTTTCACTCATGCTGTGATCGCAAAGGACCGACCGTGACAGTTGTCAAGAGTGGAAACTGGATATTTGGAGGCTATACAGAGCAACAATGGGAATGTAAGTTCTCACTACAGTATTAGGGTGGAGTTCATGGACCACACGGGGGTGAAAGGTTGGGGGACCTTATCCTGCTCTCCCCATTTGGTTTTTAGTTGAAAGCAAGTGGCATAGACCTAATGACATTGTTTGGTTCCTGAGCTTCCTTATCCTGGCCTGGAATGTCATACGTTTTGGAATTTCCAATCAGGAAAGCTAAATATTAAGGAAAATATAAAGCCAACCAGAATTTTCAGTAGGATGGGTTGTTTTGGAAGGAGGGGGGAATACTGAGCAGCATCCAATTATTTTATTTATTTTATTTTATTAGCTTCGCCAACATGATGTAAATACATTCAGGTAATCAAACAAAGTAACAATCTTGGACTAGTGTTAAACATCAGGACACTTTGGACCATTGAGTCCTCAAAGTTATGTTAAATTGCAGTAGTCCTAAAATCCAGTTCACCTTTTGCATGAAGAGATTAGTTACTTTACCTACCAGAATAACCGTTAATTCTTGTAATTTCCACCACATTAACCAATTTTTAATGCATTTTTAGCATTGTAGAGGTGTTCCATGAAAAAATTATGCAGTGAGGCACACTTCCCTGACACTTGCACTTTTCCTTTAGTTAGCTCTCCTACTCAAAAAACTACCCTGTATGCCCTGAGTTTTAGGAAAATAGCAGCTTTTCAGTATATTTGCTCAAAAGACCCTTGTTGAGGTCAGAAATAGGAATTCCTTCCAGTCTTTTATAATCAAATTTGCCCATATATGAATGGCAAAAGACTAAAGCCCCTGTGGGCAGCATCAAACCACCCACCTTCGTCTAGCAGTGTATTGCATATTGAAAGGTACATAAGAACAAGAGAAGGAGGATTTAACCCCAGTGAAACCTGGTCCTTGTGTTGTACCTGTTTTTGACACAACTTTGTGAAACAGACCTTTCAGCCTAAACCTGGTTCTTTGATGAGGCAATACAAATTATCTGAAAATCAAGCTACCATGACAGATCTCCAGTCCTCTGTAGAACCTATTCTACAGACACTAACTACTCCAATTCAGTTTCCAATGTGATCTCTATTCTGATGATGTACTTAACAATTATTCCACGAGCGCGCGTTGGATATGAGATGATAGATAGCCAACGAGGCGTGTAGCGCCGAGTTGGCTATAATCATCTCATATCCAACAAGCGCAAGTGGAATAATTGTTTTATTAAAAACAATCAAGAAATATTCCTAAATCTTACTGATTTCGCTGCGTAAGAATAACCAGCAGACAATTTAATGGACGCCATTTCTCGGCCATGGTATAATGGCTAAGCCAATCAAATTGCTCGAATTGCATTATACAATGGTTGAGTTTTTAATAAAGTGTGTTATCTAAGGGAAGGGGAGTGTTTTACTTATCAAAAACAGTGCAATTCAATTCACAATGGAGTTCTTATAAAAGACCAATAATTTTTTCTTTCAACATATAATTTTTTCAGCTCTCTCAAGTGGAGCTTACAGAAGAGCTCCAAATTCATTCCTCTTTAGCCTCGTCAATCCAAGTGGACTGAATCCCTCTAAGATGCCCATGGTACCAGGAAAGGAGGACACAGCTATTCACTGCATCAGTAGCTGTGGGCCCATATTTGGAGGAGGTCATGATCTTAAGCTTGCCAACTCTCCAAACTCAAACAGTTGCTCCTCAAGATTAAATCACACATACCAGTTGCCAGCAGGACAGAAAGCTACAACCTTCTTGACTGGAAATGAAAGTTTTACTTTAAGTGAGATGGAGGTCTTTGTGTTTGAAAAGTAACACTAGAGTTGTATTCAGTGATATATAGTAACTATCAATAGTACATTATGCTACCAAATCGCTTTAGAAGGTGCAAAGAGTGATGATGATGATGATGATGATGATTAAGCTATTAAAAGCATTATTCTTTAGCATACAGTGTGAAAATGATTATTAGTGTTTACGGATGCTCCCAGAACGGGTGAATAAAATAGGAATTTCTAAGTATATGGTGATAATTGAAGGGGTCGGTGTATAACAGCTTATAACCAACCAATAGTACATTTTAGATTGCTTTTTGTTGTTTTAGCCCAGATTCATTGGAATTTTTGCTTGCAGCATTTAATTCCTTCAGGAAGTGTTGCCCCATTTGTTTATCCGTTGCTCTACGCTTCGTTTGCAAAAAACTTACGATTATAGGCAATATTTCAATTTTACCACAGTTATGGGAGGCGAGATTTTGCAAAGATAGAGAAGAAGGAAGAAGAGAAGAAGGTAGGACGCGTCGCCGAAGGGGAGGTGGGCGGGTAGAAAAAATTCTGAAATCCCAGAACGGCGTAACTTGGCGAGAAGGACCAAAGAGCGGGAATAGTTTGCCGGAATCCCACGAGACACGGGTGGCATTGACTTTAAAACACCAACGCGTTACAAACATGCCAGGATAACGCGCAGGCTAGTTTTATTTAGACGGTGAGAATACGTTAAACATCGTCCTTAAAAATTGTTCCGTGTAACATCACATTTATGGAACTGGCTAAACAGCTAAAACTGATTCGGATTCGCTTAAATCCATCATCGATAATCAGAATATTCCAAAAGCTACTTGAGCGACAGAATTTTGAAAACATCGGCCACATTCTTGTCGCCATTAGATTCTCGGTAGCGACTCAGCACAGCAACGTAAATGTTTAGATTTGAGAATAAAAAGATACGAAAAATCGCTCAATTTCCGAAGAATGGAATGCTTTGCGAATGCTTTCAGGCGTGATGTGCGATCTAACTGCTGCCTCTTCTTTCCGGCAACAAGCGACTTAAGCGAAGCCCATCTCCGCCGGCAAAAACATAAAATAGGTCGTGACCGCCCCATGCTTCCACGTAGCCCATGACTCTGTAACCCGATTAAAATTTGTGGCTGCCTTGTCCGCGGATCTTCAATGACGTTGGCCTTACGTGCACATGTAGACGAAAAGAAACCGTCGTAAACGTTGTTTAGCTGTGTTTGGAAGCGATGACGTAATAATATTGACACAGGTCACAACATCTGGGGTAGCCTGCTTAGGAAGCCCATCCACAATACGGATATCGGCTTTTTAGTACAGAAAACTACACGGAAAACGCTTGCTTCACAAGCTACAGCCGAGCGTACTGACTCGTTTGAGTTTTCAACCGTTTATGCGTACACAGGGACAACAAATTAAAATGTGGAGAGGAAAAACGTTTTGGAAAACGGGTTATCAAAAATCTGGCAGGAGAGGACAGGCCTTTAATTCAACTAAACAGTACACTGTTAAAAAAAAACCCTCCTTTTAATTCACGTTAGGTTAAATTTACATTTACCTTAACACTATTTTTCCTTTATAAATCAGTATAAAATTGACAGGCCAATAAGTATTTTACACACATACAATGTATACAGTTAAGCATTTGGATCTCTCCTCCATGCTTATACCCCCTTTTAAAGTATAAATACCACTCGTTTTAACGAAATAATTAGAGTACAACCCAGACCAGCTGACCCATAAACACAATACAAAACATTTCGGTCAATATTCACATCCGTTGCTTTAGAATTGGACTTGGAAAAGAACAACAACTAGCGTACAGCTTAAAATTTAATAAAAAGACTTGTATAGCACGCACCGGATTTCTTTTCCTGCCTTTCTTTTATTTTTTGTGTTTTTGTTTTAAACAATTTCCACAATATTCTTCTTTACTTAGGTTGTTAAGTGATTTTAAAATTCGACAAATTGGCAACACATCGTTTAAAATTCAGTAGTGTCGATAACTACCTTTTAATAGTTTTAAAACCACGGATTGAACCCTAGCATTGAATTACCCTGCAAGTTATAGTGTAACGCATTGCAGTATTTTAATGAGTCTTCGTGCTTAAATCCAGAGACACTCTGCACCAGTAAAAATTATTTGCACCTGTGCTCGATAAGTCCGCTTATGTTTTTACGTCATTTTCGAGGTGGAAGCTGTAAATCCTAGGTCAAGTCCCCAAAACACATTATCAGGGTATTGTAGTTCCAACGCTTCCTTGACTTGGAGTCCATGTTGCCGATCTCTCACTTCCACAACTACTTTGAGCTGTTAAAACGAAAAAACACATCCTTTAAGGACGATGCCCCCGAATACAGAGGTATTAGACTGCAAGCAGTCCCTTTCTGGTTAGTCGAGAGGATGCGCTCAAAGCGCAGCGAGACTGGAGCGAGGAGAAATAAGCGAGAAGAGACTGGGGGAGAGGCCTTTTTCCCGCCTCTCCCAAAGTCCCCCACCGCTCGTTTGCTCCAGTTTTTTCACGCTCGGCTATTTTGCGCGACCTCTCGACTATCCAGAAAGGGACGGCTTGCAGTCTTGCGGAGGTATTCCCGCACAGTTTACGACTATTCCGGAAAGGCAAATCTCAGCGAGGGCTTCTGGAGTCCAAACCGAAACCTGTGGGTAACCACACATTTTACAGGGATAATTAAACAACAATACATAACAATGCACGGAATTTTTTTTCCAAATTGAAGCTTAATTATCCCTTAATTACCACTTTTCTTTTTAGATTTCAATGGCCGTTGCTAAGATCTTCTCTCCAGTATGGTCAAAAACCGCGAAAAAATACCTTGGGATTAAATGAGAATTTTCAGTGACACAGCCACGAAGTGGCTATTCGTCCACTGTTTCCAGGTCGAATTGGAGTTTGGAAATGTCGGTTTTTGTGGAGGGAGGAAAACCGGAGAACCCGGAGAAAAACCCTCGGAACAGAGACGAGAACCAAGGGACAACCAACAACAAACTCAACTCACATACGGCATCAACTCCAGGAATCGACAAGGGGGAAGAGTCAGGATATCATCCCCCGTCCCCCGTAGTCTCAGTTCTGTTCGCCGGCCACCCATGTATACACCTCGTTAAAGAGAGAATGTAGAGTGGAATTACTTGTCTACGGGACTCGACAGGACAACAGAAACCTGACCCGGTTGTCCAAATAGTGGATAACAATATCCTGCGGATAAATCGCTATCCAGTGGATAAAATGAACTCCAACTAATGCATTTTATCCACTGGATAGCAATTTATCGGCTGGATAACGCTATCCACTCTTTCAACAGCCGGAGACAGGTTTTTAAAACAACCAATCTCCGGGTGGATTTTCCAACACGCTAGACACGAGACCAAAGAGGTTTCAAAATAGATCACATCTACTGCACTTGCACAAACAAAAACATAAGCAAGAAATCCTGACCACACGCATTCTCACCTGAACACTAAACACGCTGGACATTAGCCACGCCCTTTCATGAAAAATATCCTTGACACTGAAATAAATTTGAACAGGACAAGAACACTTGAGTAACTTGAGTATTATCCGTGATCCTTAATAGAAGGGGAATTGTAATTCATCTAATAAAAATTAAACTACGTTGCTGTGTCTTCAGGATATCATTGTCAAGTTCAAATGAAACAATGATTTGGATGTTAATCAAAAACAGTGAAATTAAAATGTTGAAGAAAAGTTCTTTGAACGTCAACTTGATCAGAATTTCACAGAGAGTTCTTTGAAGGTGTAATATTGTTTTGACGTGTCTTTTATTTGCATATGAAATCCAGATAATTTTGTTTCAATGTCAAGACATCGAAACGTTCACTCGTTCATTCGTTAATTTTATTCCAAAACAAGGAACCCCCTCAGTTCCCCCACCATTAGTTTTTGTCAACAAAACTTCATGTAATGCGTTTGTTGTTATTGACGATGGGTCCGTTTTACATTATTTTTGCTGGGAAATAGGACCAGACGTAGCTTATATAGGCGCTATAAGTCCATTTGTTGGTCCCACCCCCTTTTTATGATAGTGAAACAAGATAAAGTTTGTGAACGAACTTGAGACAGACACCAAGGGTGGTCACTGCCAGAGATTTGTTGTGTCCCTAGAGGTTCTTTTACGTCCCACAAGAGAGATGAGTTGATCTATTGAGCTGACCAGTCGGCGGTTATTGTTGTTGTTATTATTATTATTATTATTATTATTATTATTATTATTATTATTATTATTATTATTATTATTATTATTATTATTATTATTATTATTATTATAATTATTGTTGTTGTTGTTGTTGTTGTTGTTGCTTTTGTTATTGTTGTTGTTACCTTGCTCCCATTGAAGCTAACAATCTTGTTAGTTCAGCGATTCCCCCTGGCCGGTCACTAACAGTAACAATAAATCTACAGAGCCTTCCGTCTGCAGCTAAACCGCGATCAATACAGCGACCAAGTACAGTTGAGTCGATATTCCCTCCGCACAGCGGTATAACAACTCTAGGAGAGAACAGAACAGATAAGGAGCGTCTCGCCACTAGTGTTACACGAAGGCCCCGTTCAGACTAGGAGCCCGCTCCGGTTCTCGGGTACGGGCACTAGTCTGGACAGAGCTTTTTGTCGGTGCCCGAGCAAAAATCTGGGCACCGTGCCCGGGTACGGGCACTACCTCCAAAGGTAGTACTCGGGTACTGGTCTGAACAGGATTTTGTCAGTTCCCGCACTGATTTTTTTTTTTTTTTCGGAGCCTCCCGACGACAATGAGTAAACAAAACGGTGGGCGCTAAATTGACGAACGAGAACACGATTGCTCTCTGGGCACAGGCACCTAGTCTGAAAAGGACCTAAGATTTACAAAGGGGGACTAGGGGGACTGCGGTGCTGCATCGACGGGGAGTAGAAACAAATGTTTGGTTTTGACAAAGGCCACCGTAAAGAGATTCGAGTGCCGACGTTTCTAGCGTCAGCCCTTCGTCGCTTTTTTATTGTCGCTCTGGCGAAGGGCTGACGCTAGAAACGTCAGCACTCAAATCTTCTTTACGGTGGCCAAATTACCTTGTCAACTGTTGATAAAACCATTAGTTCACACTAACGTACACCCGTAGTACGACGGATGATCGCACATACGCGTCCCTTTGGTCGCGCAAAGTTATTGATATACCCTTTTGGTAATAAGACGGACCAAAAACTTGCACCATTTTGTGAAATGATTTTTTGTTACTTTACTGATAGACTGAACTACAAGTCCAGGCTGTGAGAAACTTTGGAAGCATATGGCAGCAAAGAAAATTCATTTTATTGTTATTTGCCTTTTGCATATCATAGATGGATCTCTGCAGGAGACTGATCATAAATCTTTGAAGCTAAGGGAAACTACTTTCAGTTAGAGGTAACTCCAGGTTTGAGTTGAAGTGGGTTCGGCTTTCGGTACCTTTAAGAAGATTTTAAGAAGCTACGAAGGCAACGAAAATGCCGCTTGCAAATGTAATTTTCTCGTTACTTGTACTACTTCGCGATTATTCCAATAATGTAACCGAATAATCCAGTCACAGAACACGTGGGAACGGAGTTCGAGTTAAACCGGGAATGAAACATTTAGCGTCATGTACTCACATTACCCACAAAATCTTGAATTTGGTTATTTCACGTTGCTGTTTAGCCGAGTACGGCGAGCCTTTGTTTCTTAAACTTCCTACTGCTGGATCAGTGAAAACGTGACAAAACAATGAGCCTACTTTTTATCTTGCAATTCCGGTAACATGCCAGCCAGTACAGCAGCAAAGGCTGTTACTCCAGCTCCTTCAACCACCGCCTTCTCTTCCTCAATCAGACGTAAGATGGCAAGGGCAATGAAGTCCTCTCTGCGATACAAAACAAAACAAGTAAGTTGGCGCTTCTAAAGTGTATTGAGGGGGGTTTGCTACAGCTTGCCGCATGAGAAGTAATGTATACAAAATACGAAACGTTTGAATGCAGAGGACCACGCGACCCGCAAATAAAAACTTTTCTGAATTGTTTTCGTTGCCGGTTCTCTTGTAGTGGAGATGCACGTGCCAGACGTCACTTAACGTGCAAATAAACCAAAGCTGACACTCCGTACGAATTTTTTATAGTGGTACCAGTTGACATGTTTGACCCTGCATAAAAACTGCCCTTTGCCGTCAGTGCCAGCCCTGCAATAAGTTTGATTTATACACAGAATATATGGCGGTGCTGATGATGATGGTGATGATGATGATGATGATGATGACGATGACGATGCGCATTGTTATTATATTTAGTCATTCCATCAAATCTGGAAATTCGTCTTCCAATTTGCTTTTTTTTTCCTGCTGCAGGATTAACTGGATTCTTATAACTTGGTTTCATTGTAATTTTGTTTAAATATAATTTTAATGGCATGCATTTAGCACATAACACACAAGTTGGTCGACCTACCGAACGCTAATAACTTTATCAACAAGTCCTTTAGCTGTTGCATATGCATTTGAACCAACCTTGGATACACACAGACCTGTAACACAAAATACAGGGAAGCTATTTTCGCGGTGCTTTTGTAATCTAAGTCCAAGGGAATGTTGTGAGATGTTCAAGCAATTGTAGCCAATTGCGCCTTCACAAATCATCATTGCAGTATACCATATTTCAATCCAAATATTGGACAAGGGGAAGACAATGTGATTGAGGAGTTTTGTTTTGCAAATCTTAACATTAAAAAAAAAAAAAAAAGACTGAAGGCAGTTATGTACGCCACTTAAGCAGCTGCGAGAAGAAAGCTCAGGCTTGATCGGGATTCGAACCCATGACCTCTGCGATACCGGTGCAGGACTCTACCAACTGAGCTATCAAGCGAGGTAGGAGCTGGTTATTTGCTCAGGTAATAAAGCACTGATCAGACAAGGGCAAGTTTCTAGAGCCTCAATTGTAACATTTGAGAAGTTCGCTCCTCCCTTCGTTCCGCTGTGCGGCTATCTTGGTATTAAGCAATTCTATTTCGACGTCCAAACTGGATCTTATCTCATACAAGCCACAAAACTCACCGTCAGCTAATGTCAAAGACTGATTGGCTTCTATTTTTACGGGATGACCAGCATCCATCGCGGCCTGAAAGCTGGCGCAGCGTTCAGACTCTACACCCTGCGAGGTAAAGAAAACATTCCAAACTATGCATTACTTCAGAAACGGCCAGATAAACAATGCATACAAACGATGCATTACTACACTGCCCATTTGGAAAACCAGAACAAATGCTCAAATTCAGGAGCGCATGATCACGGGCAATTTCATCAAATATACGGAAGAGATGAGTAGAGGTTCTTTCTTACAATTATCTGGACATCCGGGCGCAAGCCTTTCACAGCCACAGCAACACCAGCTAACAAGCCGCCGCCACCCACAGGGATCACAACGGCATCTAAGTCGGGAACCTCTTCTACGATCTCTAATCCCATTGTACCCTGGCCTGACAGAATGTTAGGATGATCGTACCTGAAAAAGGAAAACAGAATCAATCTAAATTGGAGACTTGGTTAGGGCCGTGTTTCGGACGTTCAAGATTGGTGAAAACACGTGAATAATTGAATCATCCGAACACTAACATGTAACATACGTTATTTAGAATAAACTAAAACGACAAACGCATATATCCTGGTCTCTAACTCTGTTTGTCATCAAGAAAGAACTATCCACCTTAGCAGCTAAAGAATACTTAGTATATTGCAGCTAGTTGGTCTTGCACAGGTTGACGCGCTTTCAAAAGATTTTGTATTTCTGTGGAAAAAGAACATGAACTTAAGGAAAAGTTTTCTGTTTTCAGTATGCCATCTTTAAAGGGCTGTCTCTTCGTCTGGCTTCACTAAAGCGCTTTCAAAAGTTCCCATTTTCAAAACTTCGCTACAGTTGGAAAAAAAACCAAGTGAAATCAATGAACGATAGCAACATCCTTACCCATTTATATAAGCTAATCCATTCGCCTTCGCCATTTTGAGGGCAATTTCTTTGGACTGTTGAAAGAATGTTAAAAAAAGATTCACATACATTGCCATCACAAGCAAAGGGGAACGTGGTTATAAAAAGTGATATCTAAAAACTACAAACGTTCATTTAACAGCTTGTGTATATATACCAAATATCACTGCAATACCTGTATACAAAATATACAACGCATACAAATATACAAGTGTAAATAACCAAACTGAAGGTTTTGTGGCGGAGAACGTGAGCACACGACGGTGAATTCAATTTTCATTCTCTTTCTAAACCTGAACGCCACTCTTGTTAATTTGGATCCTGGGTATCTCGCCGTTTTTGTACAAGTTGAACGAGTTGAAATAATCGCGAAGAACAGTCAACTCCCTTTATTGCGGACACCCTCGGGACCGCGAGTTAGTGTCCTTAATAGCGAGAGTCCGTAATAGCGGGAATTGATTTCAGTCCAACGTCTGTAATTTATTTTTGCCGGGGATTTAGCTGCTGTCCGTATTATCGGGGTGTCCGTAATAGCGAGGTGTCCGCAAGGCGAGAGTTGACTGTAGCACAGATAAAATGAAGTTGTATTTCTACAGCTGTTTGTAGTGTCGTTTTTGTTGCCGTCGCCGTCGTCTCTGCTTAAGTTCCCTATTCTGCGTAGCCAGCTACGCGGTACGCACATTCCACAAACTTCTGATAATGGGCTCCTGGTAGCATTTCATATAGGCACCATTCGAATATCTCAGAGTACTTACCTCAATAAGATCTGCCCCATTGACATGCACAGTAGCACCATGCCTTCTGCAAGCAGAGATCTTCATAATTGGAGCATTCAAGGGCATGACAACAGTCACAGGAATACCAAGGTCTTTACCGTGATACGATAACGCCAGGGCGTGGTTTCCAGCAGAAGCTGCGATTACACCTTTTGTCTTTTGGTCCTGCGACAAATTGAAAGTAAGATTGAACGGTTGCTGTCACGCCCTAAATTAGTTTTCCAGCTTTTGTCTCATTGAGAAACTGAAGGCATCTGCTCTCACAATCTCAGTACACTAATCTTGGGACAACAAAGAACTTGTAAAGAGAACTCAGCATTCACAGCATTAACGTGAAATAGTTGATCTTATGGCCACTTATTTATATTCTTAAACAGATCAGGCACTGCAAGTCTCACTGCCATGTTACAAGGCGGCCACAAACTGAATTTATAGAGCATGATTTACTTAGATCATTTGTATGGCTTATACAGTCAGAACCTCAACAAATGACAACAACAATAACAAGGCGTAAATAAATATTATACAGTTAGTAATATATTGTTGGTTTTTACTAAATCCATTAAAACTATCATTTTTGTTGAATGAATTAACAAGTGAGGTCAATGAGTACTTACTAGACTGCAAAACAGTCATTTTTTCTCTCTTAATTTTTGCTCTTTTCATTAATCAAAAGGTGCAAAGCAGCGAATGCGTGGATTCTCACACACGCTTGCACCTCACAGGCATGTGAGGCCGTCTCTCCCCAGTCCCACTCTTTGTACATACACTTGCTCCAGAGCTTTTGTTTGAAGACCGCAAATATTCCCTGACAGACCAACGTAGAAATATGACTATTTTGAAATCTGCTTACTGAACATGCATGTTTGCAGGCAGTATACAGTCATTTCAACTAAAGTTGTCGGTTCAAAGCATGAAGTTAAAAGACAAGACCAAAAGTTTACGTGAGATTTTTATGAATAAATTCATCAAAATCAGTCATGCCTGGAGAAAACAGTAGGTTGTAATTAGCAGTACAATGAACTGCACGTGTAGGGATGATTTTGATGAAATTATTCTTAAAAAAATAATCTCACAAAACATTGCAGTCTTGTCTTTTAGCTTGATTTCAATCCGACAATGTTAATTGAAATAGCTGTATAGCAGCAATTAATACAGCTGTTAGAGACGTAAATGCATTTAAGACAAATAAGCATGCACTGCACCACTAATGGTAGTCAATTTTATGGGCATAAAAGCACAACACTTACTTTAGACAGCATAAGCAGGGTGTTTCTGGCACCTCTTTCCTTAAAACTAATACAAAAAAAAGATAAATAGAATTCACTGATTAATTGGAAGAGACAGTTTATTTATTTTCAGGTGTAAAAAGGAAGGGGGGAGGTATTTCATGAGTTTGAAACCAACTTATATTAGCTTTCCCATGATTTAACCGCACAATTTAGTGAAACATAACACTAAGGGCTGGTTCACACTGGTGATGGAATTGGCAACGGAGTCAGAATCAAAAGCCAAAGGAACCTTTCATTCTACAAGTGTGAATAAGAAAATGGAGACAGAATCACAAAAATATCGTAAGCTTGATGGGAATCAGAATTGCAAGTATCACAACGTTTCCTTTGTCTCCCCATTCTGTTTCTGATTCCATCGCTTGTGATCAAGTGTGAACTGGTTGATCGGAAACATAAGCGTAAGCAGAAGAATCAACCAATCACATAACTCATTCTCAATCCCTTTACCCAATTAATATTTAAAATGGCAAACATGGCAGCCTTCCACCATTTTGAATTTTGTAACATGAAAGCAAGGCTTCGACTTTTGTTTCCCGCGTATCGATTCACGCTAGGTCACAAGATTCAGCTTCTGTCACTAGTGTACACCAGGCCTAAAAAGTTGTGTATCATAAAAATGACATAAATCTCTTAAATAATTCTGCCCTTTGAAGACCAATTTTTCTGCACCTGTAGACAAATATTATTGACATACATTTTCACTGCATTTCTCTGGTGTTTTCTACAATAGGAGGGGAGGGCCAGGGGATGTATTGAACAATTCTGTCCTCCAACTACGGGGGATGGGGGGGGGGGGGGTTTGAATTATTAAGAAGGGGGGAATTAATAGAACTTTGGTGTGATGTAACAAATTTATAAAATCCATGTTGCAAGATTCCCTGCCAATTCTACTATGCTTTGAAATTCTCTGGGATGTGGACAGAATTTCCTTGCCTTCTCTCCAAGAAAGGAAACTTGGGGTTAAAAAGTTGAAAGTAGCACTTTGTCTACTTTACAAATTCCTGTTAAGTATTCAGCAAATTCAATTCTTTCTTAGCAGCATTTTCTTTAGTGTGGCTATTACAGAAATTATGTGCAAATATCATATGTCATGTAAGTGACCCCCTGATTAGCATATTATATAAATAAAAGAAAATCAAGTACAAAATGCAGTTACATGTATTTCTACTCCCCCTGCTCCCTGCTAAATACTTGGTGGGGGAGGTCTGGTAACAAATTGATCTGACTCTTGGGGTCGACCCTGCAAAATTCTTGGTGGGGGAGGTCTGTTAACAAAATGATCTGACTCTTGGGGTCGACTGGAAGTCTCTAAGGGAGTGGGGGTGAGAGAGGGGGTATACTTGAGGGGGTGGGGCTTGGGATCTATTTTGACTGGGTTAATGTTAAGACATTTTCATTCAATAAGATTTGACCACATGTTTGAATGCAGAGATTTAAGACAACTCCACCAAACACATCAATTGCAGAGTTATTGATTCATAACAAATTACTGACAATATTTAGATTTTGAACCATTAGTTTGACTAACCTTCCCGTGTGTTGAAGGTATTCCTTTTTGAAATACAATCCCATCTTCATAGCCTCGGACATATTAGATCTCTGTAAGAGAGTAAATCAGGACAGATCATTAGAGATAATTGATTGGGTGTTTCAATTAAATCTTCCTTGAAATATCACACAAGTCAAAATACTTTTTGTTCATTGAAGTTTTGACTTAACCCTTTTTTGCCATTAGGTTAATAAGCTATCAAAAACATTTTAATGCAAGATGAAAACCTGGGTTAATTCTTAAGTGCGCCTTTCAATAACGTGCGAACTCTGAAGCCACTGCCGTCAATCACTGCAGCAGAACTCTGAGAAAACAAAAATGTTTGGTTCGGTGGGTCAAAAGGTCATGTTTGCATGCTGTGGTTGGTGGATTTCAATCCACTTGGTCGGTTTCTGTATTTTTTACGGTCTGCCAGTTGTCATCATAATTATTATAATTGACAGCAGTAAAACACAAAAATCATTAGATGGGGTTGAAGTTCAGAGTCAGTATTTTATTGAAAGGTGCAGTAATCAGGGATTAGCATTAATTGGCCTTTGAACAACCAGCCCCTGCGTAAAGCCATGGAGGCCTGATTTTTTTGTCTCTGATGACTCTGAGCTCTACAATTTTCATCCCAGAGCACAGGAACCTCAAACCATGTAACACCCTGGTAAATGAGGCTTGATGGAAACATTTTATTAGCTGAGCTAAATTGTTTATCTTATTATTGTTTTGTCTTGTCATTTTTTGGTCTTTTCATTTATGTGCATACAGTAGAACCCCTGCTGACTTGAACTCAATTTCATTTGCAGGATCTTTCCCCTCACCCCAGAGGGGTGGGGAGATGAAAGACCCTGGGAACTAGGTTGACATGAACTCCCATGGGAAACCAAAACTAGTTCAAGCTAGTGGGGTTGCTGTCAAATTTCAAATATCCTGTTAGTTGTAATTATTACTTGAATATTGTGGTTTTGTCATTCTTTCACAATCTTGAGTTACTTTGGCACAAATTTAAGTTTGTTTTCAACCCACGGTATTCAATAGATAAAATCGATCACAGTCAGTGGCAATCCATTTCAATTGATTGATATTGATAATCAATAACCAATAATAATTATTGTTTAGCATAGTTTTCGTTTATTTTTTGCCATTATTCTTGCACATCATTACAAGATAAATTGTGATTGTGTGACCTTTCCCCGGGGGGGGGGGGGGGGGGTACTTCCTTATAAGAGGCTAATGGGGATGTGCCGCTGGATGGGGTCGCATTTTCACGACCAGATTGACTAGAATGGGGTTGCATTTTCAATAGAGTTACTAGAATGGGGTCGCATATTTTCGGATTTTTGGGGTAAGAAAAGTCCATTTAAGTAGGGATTCAAAATGGTCTCGGTTAAAAAGTTCAGAAAGTTGTTGTTTATTAAATGTAACAATCACCTCGCATTACATTCCGTTCTTGAAAGTAGATGCATAAATAAAAAGTGACTTAGTTGGGATCACGAAAATTACATTTTCCCAAAAAGTGACTAGATTGGGGTCTATAACTGGCCCCAAAATAGACTATAATGGGGCAGGGGCTCTGAGAGGCCAGCGGCACATACCCAGCAAAACTGAACCCAAGTACCCCCCCCCCCCCCCCCGGGGGGACCTTTCATTGAAGATTTGTGTGACCTTTTATTGATTGTCATTCATTTCCAACATCAGTTGATGGCTTAATTGTTATTAATTTCTATCAATTGATTGCACATTTTTTCTGGCTTCAGAGAGTGCTCAAGCCAACAAGAACAACAGCCTTGCCAGGGTCTTTCATCCCATCCCAGAGGAAGATTCTGTTCTATTTCGACAGAGCCTAATAATGCTTTCCTTTTAGGCTTCCTCGCCACGTTTCTTAACCACGTACTTTTTGTTCTTTTTTTTTTTTTTTGTTTTGTGGTAAAATAAATAAAATAATTGAAATATGTGAAAACTAAGTGAGATTAAAGATTTTAACAAGTCAATGAGCCATGTTCTGACATTTTTTAAGCATGGGTTTATTGTCCGACGTTTTTTAAAACAGTAGAGTTCGAGTTACAAGGGTAAATTTTAGCCAAAGAAAAGTAAAAATTAGTTCGAATAAGCTGACAGTAAATAACTAAAACAATGGGGTGATATCCAGGGGAAATCAATTTTGTTCGTAAAAATAGCGGGGACATCGAGCTATTTTAAGATCGCCTGTATCTGACCTTGACACTCTTGAACCCTTGAAGATGTCGAAACGTTGTTTGATTACATGTAGCTTGTTTTGTAATCACCGTTGTACCTTATCTGACAACCGTCAGTAATACTAATAGCAAGAGTTCTTTAAGTAACTTTTCCTTTGAATAAGGAATAGTAAGCGATGTATTCATTATGTGCTATAAACAAAACAATAACAGATTGCCAACGCATTTATCAAATCGGCTGCGGGGAAACTCGAACTTATCACCACCGAATTTTTTTTTTTAAGTACTCACTTCACAAGGTGTTTTTTTGACTCCTTTTCGTATCCTGTAAGCCGCAGCACTGACATCTTCGAAGCCAACCAAGATCGGTTCGTCCGATTCGCCGGTCACCGGATTCAAATGCCTCAGTTTGCTCGCTAAGCCAGACACCGCTTCAGACGATTTCGGAGGGGAAGAATTCTCGCTGCGTTCTGCTCCTGTCATAATTCTTGCTCAAAGTCTTTACTAAACATAAAACCGGCAGGGATGAACGAATCAAATCAAGCAATATTGCGTCACGTATAAATTCAAGAATATTTTTGGTATTTACATAAAAACCCGGTACAAACTAGACAATCAGGAAGAGACAGGATAGGGGGGCGGATTTTGGCACGTACTTCATGTATCCGGCTTGTGCAACGTAGGTGTAAGTGCATGGGTGACTTGTGCTAAATGATGAGGGATTTCTTTGTGATTCTCACAAAATTTTCTGGCTGAACTCACGACACAGTTTCGTTTTTAAAACACCCTTTCAGACAATCTGTCAGGACAGTCAGTTAGATGGTGCATACTTCTCCCGGGACATTTTGTAACATGATAGCACATAGGTGGAATCACCGCAGGGGCTGAGATCGTGGGTGCGAGGGACAAGTGCAAACAGGCGGGAAAAACTTCGGCGAGGAAAAGTCGGAAAGCAAGAAAGTCATTAATTTTTCTTCGTGATTTTTCCTCGCCTAATTTTTTCCGCCCGTTTCCGCTTTATTGTCGCCCCCGATATTGAAGTACAATTGATACTTATATTAGTTAGATTTTCGAAGATTCTTTTATATCCTCTGGATTGTAAACCGTTTAACTTAAAAAAAAAAACCAGTCAATGGCCTTGACCTTTCAGTCCCCAAGGAAACGAGCAGAACTCTTTTTAGCCGGTCTGTCTGAGAGCCAACAAGCGGATCGCACCGTGAACAGAATGCAAACACTTGAACCTCAGAGGGCGCTTCAAGTATCGCCGGACCAAATCGACAAACTACACTTATCTTGGCGGCAATTTTTCATCAAGTATTTAGAAGCTTTAGTGCCAACGAAATAAATTTCAAGGAGAAGCGAGGCGATCCATATTTGTGACTCATCACTTACTAGGTTTTTTTTTTGTTAGCAAAATATCGACTCTGTTGATTCATGTAACAAAATATCATAACTCGTATGTAGGAAAAAGACATAATTGAAAGGACGCAGATTTATTTCCGTAAATTGTTTATATGGGTCAATAAGCAATGTCTAAAGCGTCGTTTATAGAAATGACCTTGGAATAATATTATCAAAGACAAAGAATGGGCTGAATCAATACTGGAGCAATTAAAAACGTGACCAGTCATTTATCTAAAGATATTGTTGATAAAATAAACCAATTAAGCTTGATGCTTTAAGTTGTTTCAACGCGTAAATCACCTAAATCATCTAAAAATATTAAATTTCTGATCTAGAACAAAACTTATGACAACAGTCACTCTGTCAGGTTCCCGTACTAACCCGTTATTACCGAAATGTCAACTAAGCTTTGAATAATCACTTAAATGATTGCTACATTGAAGCTGATTTATTAGTAAATATTAGGACGCATTCGTTTGGAACAAATCTGGCTCATTCTTGTTCAGGAATAACAGAATAAAAAGAATGTCAGTTCCCCTGTAAAGAACACAATTCTGCCTATATACCAATTAAACCGAAAACCCTATCGGAGACCGCAATGCCTTTTGTTCTGAGCAAACCGGCCGCATTTTGTTCATTCTGCTGCGGTAGTGGCTAGAATGCACGGAATACTATTCTGGGGGTCCAGTTGTTCAAAGCCTGGTTAAGCTAATCCTGGGTTAACGTGAACTTTGATTCAAGTTTACCATTAGCTTAAAGCCTTTAAAAATGACACATTTTTAACGAGCGACATGAAAACCTCGGATAACTTTTAATCGTGGATTAGCGTTCATTGGCTTTCGGACAACCGGCCCCTGCAACCTGCATGCGTTTCGTGTCAAATTTGTGAATGAAGGAAATACTATTGGTCACTGTTGTAAGTGGACGGAAAATTATTGTGAATGAACAGAATACTACTGTGAATGAACGGAATACTATTGTGAATGAACGGAATACTATCGTGAATGAACGGAATACTATTTTGAATAGTCGGAAGACTATTCTGAATAGACAGAATATTGTCGTGTTCATTCCGAAAACAAAGCTGATGTGCTGAGGTCAGTCAGTCTACATTTCGTATCTTATCGAACGCACGCACAACCTACATACCTTTCGTGTCAAATTTGCGATTCAAAGCTCCTGGCGTGTTATGTTCAGTTTTAGTCACTAGGGTCCACTAGCGAAGTAAATTTTTTTAGTCTTGTTCAATAGCGCATGCCCCTCCTTGAAGCCTATAATTAAAGAGTGAAATAGAACTAAGCGACCTGCACCGTTTGTAACGTCTTACGTAGTTGGTCGAGAAGAAAAAAGAACGAACAACAGATCCCAGCTCTAAAAACAATGCAGCTGCAGGTTATAAGTGTCCAGTGAAAATAGAGCTTTTGAAGGGTGCGGGTCTGCTGAATAGTCCGGGAACTGTTACTGCTATACCAGCACTTTAAAATATATTTATAATTAAATGTGGTTGTTCAGTTGCGTTTTAACGAAATCGAACAGAGAAACAAAGTAACATTAATCAACAAAATACTCGTTCTCGACCTTAGATAATTTTCGAATTTTCCGAGAACTAAAAACAAAAACAATAACGAAAGAATTGTGTACACTTCCTTTACAATTAAGCGAATTCAAGTTACAATAGAAAGATTTGACTGTACCTTTCTTTGGCAAAGGTCTTCTTTCGAATTTATTACATCTCGTACTGGAGGCTTTTTCTTAACTCAGTGACAGTTGAGGGCCGGTCCACAATAATGAATTTTCGTTCGAAAACGCATATTATCTTAGACGTTTTTGCCAGTGAAAACAAAATGAAAAACCGAGTTAATGGACTAGTTCCCACGAGTCTTCTGTAGCTCAGTGGTAGAGCATCCGAACTAGTAATCAGAAGATCATAGGTTCGACTCCTGCTGGGAGAACTCAGATTTTCTTTGTCCGAGTACGCCTGTCACTGACACGTAACCTGCGAGCAGTAACAACGACACCTGTGAGCTGTCGTCCCCTATTCCCTATTTACTTCACCCAGAAAGTGGAGTCTTTTCTTCCAAATTTCTGCAAGGCTGATCGCACTGGGTAGAAACTGATTAGCACGACAGCCACATGATAGAGACCAAACCGAGAATCAACAGAATGCGGCAACCGTGGACAGCTGTTTCGAGCTGGTTCGCTCTCGTCAGCACGGTGTAGCACAGCAAAAAGTAGAACAACCAACGCGAGTCGAGTGGTCTACCAAATGCACGTGGTAGTGATTTCGGATGGGCCCAAATTCAGACATCCGTCCACGTTATAGCGCGTGACTACGAACAATGAACAAAAGAACTGAAATATCATGTCGCTGTCGCAATTAGTTAAAAATGAGAAAAGCAAAACTTTCCTTCACAAGAACATGGCCAAACCATGTTAAAAAAGGTACAGCATACTTTTGGCTGACTTAGATCTTTTACATATCCTGCGTATACTTGCAGCATTTTCGTTTGCGGTCCCTTGCTTATTGTTTACTTTTCTCTTCTTTCCGCCGCGTAATAAGCAAAAGAACTAGGAGACATGTCCTCGCAGGCTAAATAAAAACGCAGGAATTTGAAACTGCATAAGTTTGAAAGTGGCCAAGGCTTACCACCTGGATTTATTTTGAAAATACCTTGATTTAGCATAACATGAAAACATTTCACATACTGACAGTATTCAGCCGTACGAATAAGTCTGGTGTTTTCAGTAATTTGTTGTATTAAGGAATAGAAAAGGTTATTGTGTTCCACCCGGAAGAGGCTTTTGCTAGGTCTCGAACTTTCTCAGTTCTTTTTCAAGTAGTTCTTCATTCACTCGGTGCTTCATAAGAAATGATCCATTTAAATGAAACACGGGAATTTCATATCTGTACTTCTCAAACCAAGTCTCGTTCCCTTTTTCTGTGATGTCCACCTCCTGAAAATGAAACTGAAAATAAAAAAAGAGATTATGTCTGTCAAATTTTTACACCTACGCTTTTACATGTAAAAAAGGTGGTCCTTTCGCGCTGTTTAAAGCCTGGTTTTATAGGGAACCTCCACGCTCGCAAACAATAGACGTTAAATTGTTGAAATAGTGTCTACATTTGAAAGCTTGGTCTAAAAGGTGGACGTAGCATAATTGGATATGATTATCGCCCATAATTTTCTTTTAAATTTCCCGCGCGCGCTACCATTTTGGATTTTATGACGTTATACGGTTGCCGTAGCCTCTCACGCAGACGTCCTTAGGGGTTCGTGAGGCTAACGGTTGCCGCAACTCGCAAGAGTTTAAAAGCGAAAATAAGCGATAATGAAACCAACTTTTAGAACACTAATTAAGCTAACTAAGCTTAACATTTAGACACTATTTCCAACAACTTCATGTCAATTTGTTGTAAGAGTAGACGTTCCCTTAAAGTGTACTTGAAGCTGGAAAGGAGAATTCGGTTCGTTTCTTTTTTGTTAGACCAGAAATGAGAGGCAAAGGAGAGTCTTAAGAGGGAAAAGCAGACTGATTGTAAGAAGTGTTGTAACTAATGAATGTAATTTGTGTTCGTCAATAGTACTGTTATTTAATTATTACATGTTGATGTGTGTGTATGAACACGTAATGTTGTAAGTCATTTATTGACGAATCAATAAAAATAACAATAACTACCCTCCCATGGGTGCTGTCTCTCAAGTAATCAGGATGAAATCCAGAAATCTAACATTTTTATATGCATAAACACGACAAATGCGTTTGCAAAACATTAATGATTTTGCTGCTAGAAAATAAACAGCTGCAGTTAGTAGAGACCTGACAATTTTCACCATCTCAAACAGAAATTCAGTTCCTTCGGATCATACTGTTTACATAGCTTTGACAGTTTTTGTGCTAGCCTGCAAACAGGCTCCTAAGTTGACAGGCTATTTTTGTGCTTGAGATAGTGGAAATTTACTCTACTACATGCAGGAAGTGTCTGCAACCAACCCTATGCTTGTAGCCTTCTAGAGCAGCCTTAGCGTCATCACAGAGTGAGCAGAAATCCTGGGAAGAAAAAAAAGTACAGAAAGCAGGAGTCTCCTGTATATAAAATCAGGTAATTTTTCAAGAAAAAGAATTCAGTACCCTTGATTGAGAAATCCAAATTCAAATTCTTTAGAAATTCCTGTCTGTTCGTCAGTTCACCCTACCTTAAAGCCCAGTCCCTTGGCATTCCCACTTCATTCAAGCCCAAACTCTCATTTGAATGGTGATGTCACCAAATAAGACAGCCTACATGCCGGCATCTCCTATTTCCCCTTCCAATTCGGGATTTGAATGACCTACCATCGGACATTAGACGCCGCGAAACAGAAATCTCTTCCTTTTAGACTTCTCCTCTTTGAAGAACTAATTTTCTTTTTTTTTTTACACTCTGTCTGTCTAGTTGCACTATGCACTGCACATTCTTGTCCTAGTAGTTCCCACACCTGCACTGCACTTGAGTCGAAATGGGGAACTATTGTCTCATAATAATTATTGTTAGATGTAGATAATTTCCCTTCTCTTCACACGGAAAGAAGAGATGTCTGCTAATTGTGTTCCAGTGTCCTTCGGTTCAGGTTTTAAATTGGACATAAATTAAGCCAACACAACTTTTTCTCCAACTTTTTCAACCCGGGGGGGGGGGGGGGGTACTTCCTTATAAGAAGCAAATGGGGATGTGCCGCTGGATGGGATAGCATTTTCACGACTGGATTGACTAGAATGGGATTGCATTTTCAATAAAGTTACTAGAATGGGGTCGCACATTTTCGGATTTTTGGGGTAAGAAAATTCTATTAAGTAGGGATTCAAAATGGCCTTGGTTAAAAAGTTTAGAAGCTGTTGTTTATTAAATGTAACAATCACTTCGCATTACATTCCGTTCTTTCAATTCATTTTAGGATGACCTATTTGAAGGATTGATAAAGTAGATGTATAAATAGAAAGTGACTTAGTTGGGATCGCGAAAGTTACATTTTCCCAAAAGTAACTAAGATGGGGTCTATAACTGGCCACAAAATAGATTATAATGGGGCACGGGCTCTGAGAGGCTAGCCTGCGTAGCAAGAGTTTCTGTGCTGTTTCGGAGCAAAGAAAGACCGAGGAATGAGATTCTCGGTTTTGGCCGCTCGAGAAATGAAACAAGAGCCAAAAAAACACCCCCTCCCTGCTTACTCGCGCCATTTTTCGCGCGGTCCTTGCTCGGAAACAGCACGGAAACGCTTGCTACGCAGGCTACTGAGAGGCCAGCAGCACATTGCCAGCAAAACTGAACCCAAGTACCCTCCCCCCCCCCCCCCCCGGCTTTTCAACTCTTTGGTAATTATGTTTGATCTGCTGGATCACTGGACCTTAATTTAATTACAGAGCCAGAATCTTCTTGGTCTGATCACCCTGTACAAACAGACGTAATAGGAGTAATGCAAATTGTTCAAACAGAATTTTGGGAACAGTTTTCACAGGAGTGTCAGGAGTAGCAGGGGCGGATCCAGGGGAGGTGAAATGGGTGAATTTTCACCCCCCTTTTTTGAGCCCCCTTCCTTTTTTTTTTTCCTTATCCGTCAAATATTGAAATAATATTTGATTTCTCTAATTGAGGTGGAGAATGTGCATTAGCGATGACTGGTTCTACCAATCAATTTATTCATTTTGAGCCTGTTGAAATGGGGTTGACAGACCTACACGACTCCCGCTGTGTGCCCATTGTGTTGATAAAAGCCTTTATAATTTTTCTTTAATAAGCATGTCTTTAAGCGATTTCCCTTTTCTATAATAGATAAAGGGAGGTTCCTTGTATATCTCTCTTAGTAGCGGCTGGTTTTGTATTAAATGCCATTCAGTGTCCATTAGAATATTTTTCAAACATGGCAGTGATGGTTAAAATTGTGTCACGAAGGGTAGAATTTTCTTGTGCACTTTCTGTTTTTGTGTAAGAGCGTTCTTCCTTTCTGCGAAGTTAACTTCGGAGAGGATTTTGTCCACCAGGTTACTAGGATAAGCTCTCGATACCAGGCGTGTTTTAAAGTTTTTAAAGTTTTCGTCAAACACTACTTTAGAAGCGTTTGTCCTCAGAAGTGCCTGCTGGGTGGCAGCTGTTGTAGTTTGTGTACTGAAAGGTTTGTAATGTGTGCGCACGTCGAGAATCGATTCTTTCTCGAATCTCTGTCCCTTATAGACTGTTGTATCCAAGAATGTTGTTTCTAATTCTGAGACTTCAGCGGTAAACTTCATGGTAGGGTGGTACGAATTTGCTTGCTCAATGAATTTTCTATTTCTTCTTTGTTTGTATCCCACAAGTAAAATACATCGTCAATGAATCTTCTCCACATTAGTGGTTTGTGAACGCTCTGCCTTAAGATCTCCTTTTCTATAGATGCCATAAAGATGTTGGCAAAAGCTACTGCCATTTTAGTGCCCATGGCAGTTCCGTGTGTTTGGAAGGAGTTCTCCTTCAGTATAAGGCTGAGCATGTCTCTGAGGAAATTTGTAGCTATAGGAGGGTTATTGGCATGAAAGTTCTCGTATGCGTTGCATACTATAGTGATTGTTTCAGTCCTCCTGTGGGATATTCGTGTAAAGGCTAGTGACATCCATTGAGACTAGAAAAGCGTTTCTAGGCACCCTAGTGCTTTCAATAAACCTTATGAAATGTGTCGTATCTTTTAGAAACGAGTCCTGTATTTGTGCTATTGGCTGAAGTAGTTTGTCTACGAATGATGATAGGCGTTCTGTTGGGCCATCACACCCAGATATGATAGGTCTTGACTTCCGACTAATGTCGGTTTGTGAATTTTTGTGAGGGTATAAAACACTGGGCTTCGAGGCGGATTTGGTGTTAGGTTAAACCATTTAACCGTCATTTCGTCTATGCACCCTGCTTGATGAAGGGCATTAATGAGGTGTTTAACTCTCTGGGATGTGTCTCTAACCATTGGTTCGTCTAGTGGCTGACAGTTATTTCTATCATTCAATTGTTTCTGTCCGTCATTGATTTTGTTTTCTCCGTTCATAACGACGGTTGTTCTGCCTTTATCTGCTTTTTTGAGAATAATTTCTTTGTTGTTAACGTTAATAAGCTCCTTGAGAGCTCTTCGCTGCACAGACCTCAAACACCTCAACCAGGCTTTGGCTCTATAAAAAATTACATTATTACAAAAATTCACCCCCCATTTCAAAATCCTGGATCCGCGCCTGAGTAGGTGGGGTCTAAGTGGTGAAATGAGATTGTTCTAATTTGATCTAACAATGTTTACTGTCACACAACCAATCAGAGTACTTTCCCCACATTCCAGGGAACAGTAAGATACTGGAACAAGATTAGCAACTGCATTCCACAGATGTCTCTCCTTGCTGCATGAAGCAAAGGAAATCTTAGTAGATGTCTGCACCCAGGCTAATCAGCTTTGGAACAAAAATTTGCAGCACACAAAATCAGCGGTGCAGGCCAAAACTCTGCAAGTTTGGAACATTTTGCTGACTTCTTGCAATGACCCTCAAACAGGAAGATTAGTTGAGCAGGGGGCTGAAAAGCTTGTGTGCAACGTGCACAACGAAAGATAGGTGTGTTATCTCATCATTCCGGGGGTTGGGGGTGGGGAACTCCCATATAAAAGTGACAGGGGTGATCATGGGAAATTTTGAAAAGAACCCCTAAAAGGTACCAGATTTCTGTTTTGTGGGCCTGGTCCGAACAAATTGTTAACCCTAACAGCGAGCCAGGAATGAGACAAAACTTAACATCAGTTGACCCACATTTACTTCTCTCATAATTTTCGGCTCAATACCCTAAAAGGAACCACCATACCAGCACTGATCTGACGAAAGCCATTTTAGATTATACCAAAATCACGAATTTTAACCCCAAAAACTGAAAAAGGTACGACGTTCAACCCCGTCACTATTTTATCGGAGTCCCCCACCAGGCTCATCATGCGCTTGGGCTGCCCGTACTGGTGTGCATTTTATACACACCTGTAACCAAACCAGTATTAAAGGAAGCTTACCTTCGTGTAAAGGGTGAGGACAGGAAGTGAAGATTTGCTTGATAAAAATCTGGGCTTAGTGTAACCAAGAGGTCGTGACTGCAGGTTTTTTGCAACACGTACTGCATACCTTGACGCTCTGTAAATCCAGGGTACACCTTGCATAGTGTGATTGGGAGAAATGAGAGTTCAAACACCTGTTCGAATGATTTGATCAAACGGCCGCCATGTTGGTTTTTTAATGGCGAGCGAAACCTGGGGAGACTCAACTTCGTTCCCAGGTTCCTTTCGTCTTGTTCTCATCTTACCACAGACAACAAAAAATTATATTCAATAATTGAATTGGAATTTGTTTTATTTTTTGAGGAGAAGGGAAAATTGGAGTACATAGAGAAAACCCCCCCAGAGGAGGTAATGCGCCAATCAATATTCAAAACTTCAATATCCCCCTCCCCGCCCTTGGGCATTTTGAAGTGCTTCAAGACTTCTTCCCACCCCAAGGCCCCTGGGAATAAAAACTAAGACTCAAGTCTAGGATAGGGTAGGGATTTTTGGTATCTAGTCTAGAATAGGGAGGCCAAATGCGGTTGAACATGGTCTGGTGTAAACTAAAGCTTGGTTCACACTTGTGACATAAGCATAAGAAAGGCGACATACGCAGGCACATTGGGCTTCAAAATCTGTAGAAGACGTTATCTTGGAACTGCAGATCAGCCGGCAGAGAATGGGCACTATTTTCAATTATATTTCCGCTGATATCAAACACTGCTGCTTCGTTATGCTTTGCTTATGCTTATGTCGCACCGGTTCACACTACACATTCTTATGCTTATGTTTATGCTTATGCTTATGTCACAAGTGTGAACCAAGCTTAAGGGTTTCAGAGTCCCAACAGCACACCCTAACCCAAAATCCACTGAGTACCCGTCCACCCAATCCGTGTAACAATTGCAAAAGGTTGCGATTTTGGTGCTTCATTAAAATGGGTTAATTTTCACCCACCATTATGCCTGAGTGGTACAGGATAGGAAAACAAAAGCAAGATGCATAAACTCAATGTATCATAATTTTCTATTAACTTTATTTTTATATTTAATTTATTAAATATTACTGATCGCAGATTTATGTCCTAAAACTACCCATGCAAGAGCTGAAAACCTTGACAGAAGTGCTCATTAAATAGTTTTATTTAGCAAGGAAAAATGGAAAACTACTGTGCACATGTGCCCAATCTGTTTATTTCTGTAACATTTTGCTTTTATGCTAGTCATGATAAGAATTTGTTGAATAACATAATTTAGAAGTATTGGTGTGTAGCACTGCTGTAATTATATTTACAAGTTGTGCAGCTGTATTTTAACACGGTGGGCAGCAAAACTTCTTTTCTGCATACTAAAGTACTTCCTTATTCTCGAATTCCACTCAATAATGGTGAACTTAAGCAGCAAGACAACAACACAAACATCACTTGAAAATATAACTTCAGTTTACACTGAAGAAATGGCAAATTACCAGGCACTAAATTGGTAGAAGTGTGGTCGAGTTAAAACAGAGAATGAAATATTCATCATTGTGCGTTAACATTGTCACAAAACCTTAGTGAATTTGGTGATTTCATGCTGTTGTTTGCAGGGAATTTTCATGTAAACGTATGACAAAGCCATTGATTTTGCTCATTAAACCTGCTATTTTAAAGCATTGTCTTCGCCATCAGTGTCATTGTTCCTTAAAATCCCTAATAAATAGAGTGGAACCTTCTTAACATGGCCACCAACAGGACATGAGAGTCTGGCCATATCAACCGAGTGGCTGCATAAATGGGGCAGGGTCAAATTTCATCGCTGGTCTCCTTCAAGTGATGTCATGACAATATTATATCACAATTGACCATCTTGGAGTTGCTGTGAATCTCATTACAAAAGCAGAGGCTACGTGCAAAGCTTTTCATGTGAAAATTAGCTTTGTTTACATATGAATGAAAGCTATTTTTTCAAATTAAAACCACCCACGAAGCCCTCCAGAATGCAGATACAATTTAATTGAAATGGAACTACAGTCGACTCCCGATAACTCGAACCGTCGCTAACTCGAACCTCGCGCTAACTCGAACCAATTTTCCTTTCCTTTCAGGTCATTTCCTATATAATTTTACCCTCGATAACTCGGACTCCCGATAACTCGAGCCTTTTTCAATTTCCCTTGAAGGTTCAAGTTATCGGGAGTCGACTGTACTATAAATAGTGAGATAAAATGTCACTGAATTTTACAAGTAGGAACTTACTGCTTAACACTGTACCTTAAGTCAACATGAACATGTTACAATCAAACTTAAAGAATATGGTAATTGTTTCTCAAGATGTATTTTGATTTTCCACTTCTCTGTCCTTTAGAATACAAACTTGGTTTGAGTGCCCTTTGATTGGGATTTTACAATGTGGCTGTTGTCAGAAAGCATTAACAACATTTTCTTATAAGGTTTTCTTATAGGCATTTCACCAGTACAAAGTGAAAGTGGCTGGAATAATGAGGTTGAGCTGGCTGTATGGCAGGGTTCCACTGTATCAGCTAGTGCTCCCAGCTTGTTCATTCCTCGCCACGTTCTTACAAACCACTAATAAGTACATTTACTAAAATTACACAGTCATTAAAAAGAGGCCAGTATTAAGTATTACACTGTCTAAATTTGCAAAACCAAACCACCTGCCGTGATGTGGTCCCCGCCGCCTCCCGTTTGCAACACCTGAGTGCAAACTAATACTGGAGCAATGCAGATTTCATAATCATGTTCCTCCCAACAGGACACAGGTGAATTGGGATTGAAATGAACTCTTGGGCTGCCTGGAACCACACTTTTTGAAAATGAATCGTCCATGAATAACTTTGATTTCTTGGGGTCGATTTCTCTAGAGCCACATACATGCCTGGTAGCTGTCAGTGAGGCTTTTGCAGCAGCAGCTTTGGTATTTTTCCAGTTTGATCCTTTTGTGGTTAGAATGGCCTGGAACGCAAGGGTATGAATGTGTAATCTTGTTAGTGGTCTGGCCTTCTTCCCTTTATTGTAATTCTCTTTGGAAACCCTGTACACATCTCTCATTAGATCCAGCACTGTCGCCACTCTGGGTTTCTGACTGGACACAACTGTTATGTTTCCATAAAGAAGCTTACTCCACAAGTTTGGAAGTTCTTGCTCATTCATGCCCATAGAGCCTGCATAAGGTATTACCTCCTGCAACATCTCGTCAAAGAACTTTTCATCATTAAATGGAGCCATCTCAAAATGAATGGGGATTTGCTGTGTGTCAAGGAAAGATGAAACCCTTCTCATAATCTCACCACTCTCACCGGGATTAAAGCCAGGAAAGTTATCAAGTATATGAAGCCCTCCAATTACTAACACTGCTGGTGAGAACTCTGTCAGCTTCTCTTGAAATTTGTCCAGTGATTTGAGGTAAGGATTGTGCTCATCACGGTGTAGTACTAATCTGTTGGCTCTTTGTGACTCATACTTCCCCCATGGCAAATGCGCAGGGTATTCCAGCAAGCAGTGGATGTCATCAATATCAACGATGGTTCCAGCTGCAGTCATGTTCTCAGGAAGCATGCTCAGCAATTCTTCAGAAATATCAGCTGCTATCAGGACGTGACAGCCCTCCTTAGCTAATCTCTTACCAATCTGTAATCCAGTTCCACCTGTCAGCTTACGAGTGCTTTTTACTTCTAGAGCTTTCGCAGTCACCTTGCGAAAAAGCTCTTTGTCTTCAACATAGCGTCTGCCAAAAATATCCATGTACATAAATGAGTGAATCAATTGGTTATTCATGCAATAATTTTATTATAAACTTAAGCCTCTTCTAGATTAATGAGAATGCTGGGGTAGTGGAATAGTGGCATGAAAATAAATAATATTAAAAATTATTTATTCTTATGCCAATTTGCATACCACTTTGCCTAGGTCTCCAAGAACATACTTGAACTGGAATACATGGAATTGAGGGGAGACGGAGTACTCCTCAGAACTTTTGGTGGGATTTGTCAGGGAAGAGTAACTGATGTGCATGACTTAAATATTCCACGATAAAATATCAACTGGAAAATTAAATGAATGAATAATGTCACAAAATATATCACATGTAATGTGAATAACATTAAGTTAGTGACAAAACAGATTGCAATATAATATTAACCAACAAAGTCCGAAGTTAATGTACTGCATGAAAATGATGTAACTGCACACTTCTATTAAGCTAAATTAGGAAAAGAAACACATGTGATTGTGCAATGAGAATTAAATTTAGGAGCATTACAAGGTGTAGGCATGGGATTTTACTGTGCTCGTGATCATAGGGAAAGTATTATTTTGTTGTGCAAAATTATAGTAGAACTGAGTAAATCTTAGTACAACTGTAATGTAAGGTCAGATTGAATAAGAAAAAAATGAGAACAGAATTGTGAATCACAAGTAGAGGATAGTGAACTGTAGATTGGATATTGGAGATTGTCAGATTGTTGGAATGTATGGTTCCAGAAAAAAATTCATACCTACCCCATAGAAGGTCATCCGAAATTCCTAGGGGGAGGGGACTTAAGAGTCAAAATTTTAGAAGTAAAGTTTAAAGATAAACTAGAATTTCCTAGGGGGAGGGGGTGGGTACAAAACAGAACCCTTCAGTGGGTGGAGTACAGATATTTTCTTAGTTTGCACAATGTTAGAATAAAACTTCAGAAAAGGAAAGATAACAGTCCTCTTCGTTTAGGGTTATGGGGTTATTAGGTTCCTCTTTGTTTAGGGTTATGCGGCTTGGTTCTCAAAACCCTGACCCTATTTCAGACCAAACTAGGTAATCTCCTTTTGCCTTTAACAGACCTGGCCTTGGAAATCTATACCCATTTTCAGACCTGGTTTCTAAAATCCATACTTGTTTCTATAAAATCGATACCCGTTTTCAGACTGTCAGACCAAAATTTTTGAAATCTATATCCTATTTCAGACCAAAATGGCCCAAAAAAACTATACCCTTTGGGGCCATACATACCTATTTAGCTAATATCCGGGGGGGGGGGGGGGGGGTACTCCCATATATGGGCTATATATGGTCACGTTTTACGAAAAAGAAATGGGTTTTTAAAACTGAAGTGTCCGCTAAAGTATTAGAAAAGCGATTTTCATGGAGATTTGTGTTTATCCGTGCACATTAGCCGTTGTTTGGGTCCCTTGAATAGGGTGTCATTTTTCGGGTTCGGTCCTTAAAAAGGTATCCATTTTCCCTTCCTTTACCCTTAGGGTCAGGATCAGGGTCAGGGTTCAAGAACCTTTGTGGCACACCCCTATCGAAAATTTTCGAGAGTACCCCCCTAGGGCTAATATAGGGGAGTACCCCCCCCCACCCCTGGTAATTGCCTTAATTTCAATGAGGAAAACAAATGAATCAAAGGCTCCTGTGAGCCAACTCGTGAATGCAGATGACACATAGTAATTGCAATTTAGACGGCTACGGAAACTTCCTCAAAAGCTAAAAGAAATTATATCTTTGCCCGATTATGTAACGAAAAATGACCATTCTTGTACTATTAAAATGATTGTCAAATTATTCTGTACAGATTGAATAAGCCGATTATTCTGATGCGCCGATTAAAAAATATCACGTGTTTTTTTTATTCAAAGTTTATAGGAGCACGCCATGTGCAGCCACGTCATGCAAATGCGTGTGATAGTCCGCGGCTACTGGATTTCGCGATCGGGCTAGTGGATTCTAACCATCACTTGCCCGATGGGCAAGTGAAGTTTTTTTGGGAATTAAAATTACAAAATTACTGTAGGGCAAGCCGATCTCACAAAGGGAAATATGTTCAACAAAGTATCGCATTACGATTCATGCCCGACATAAATGTGTGAAATTTTTCCTTTGGAGTTCAGTCCACGCAATCCTCAAGTAAAAATAATGAACTATGACAAGCTCTTGCTAAATAAGAATTATTTATCGACCGCGTCCTTTTGCTTTCCCATAAATTACCAGTTGTAAATTTCGAAAATGAAACATTTTTTCCCTTTGAAACCTCTATGAAAGCTGACAAGATCTTAAAAGTGTTCATTTCACCAGAAATTTGCATAATTTTGTTTACGACGTCAATGATGCGTGACATGGCACGTTCCGCTTTCGCGTGAAAACTGACAAATTAAATTATTTTTTAATTAAATTATTTTTAAATTCAATTATTTTTAATTCTTGAAAGAAACCGCACTTCGTAGAAAAAAACGAAAAAATCCTATAACTTTGCTCAGATTCAACGAAAAATCCCCATTCTTACACTAAAATGATTGTCAAATTATTCTCTACAGAATGAATGAGAGAATTCTGACGCGTCGTGAAACAAATTTTCACGTTTTTTTTTTTTCACTAATTGAGTTTACGACCCCGGACTTTCTGAAAAACTGAAAAAACTTGAAACTTTGCTCAGATTGAACGAAAAATCGCTATTCTTGCACTAAATGATCGTCAAATTATTCTCTACATATTGAATAAGAATTTCCTGATGCGCCATGAACAACAAATGTTCGCGTGTTTTTTTCCACTAATTGAATTTAAAACTCATTCACTGCGCACGCCCGAAAGTTAACGACAAAACCGACTGATCGACTGATCGACCGACCAAGTCGAGAGTCAGCTATCGCTATAACTCGTTCATTGCGCATGCGCGCATTCACGAGTTAAAAAGCTCTTTTCCATCTGGGTTTTGCAACAATAAGCTGTTTAGTAAGACGTGGATCATAATGGACACCCCCCTTTTATTTTCCTTTTTTTTTTTTTTTGAAGAAGAAGAAGAAAAAAGTGCGCTTTACGATATAAGTGGATCCACTTTCGAAAAACCATAAAATGGGTGACAAACTTAATATAAGCTGATACTTACGATGAAGCTGCACTATGATTGAAGAAAAAAGCAAATGTTTCCAGAAGTTCTTTCTCGTTCTTCACGACGTCATGTGGTTTGGCTTCGTCGGGAGGATCAAGCTCCATTGCTTCTAGTAACTCCAGGGAATCAATAAAATAATCCATGGTTGATTCAAAACCGCAGGCGACCTTGGGTGTTCCCTGTAACGGATTTCCTCGTTCTATGGCTATCAGTCCGTCCAATACTGCAAGAACACGTTTCTCTTGACTTGTAATGTGTTTGTAGTAAAGATAGGCTCCCGCGACGACCAAAATGGTGAGTATACCAGTCACGGTATTAGCCATTTCGCGATTGAACAGTTGGCCAAGTAAAAGTTAAAGGGAGGTGCCGAATTTTATGTCCTAAATATGCAAAATCTGCCACATCGAGGGATTCGAAAAACAGGTTGTGTCTCGTGGAAACAAAGGCTCTGGGAAAACCCGCTGACTCGAGATAACGCCGTATAATAACCGCCATTTTGAATTTTTAACGCATGACTCCTGTCTCCAAGCCCCAGCGGGGGGTTCTCCCCTTGATTGGGGTTTGAAATTTACGATTCCGGAATTTTTTCGGGTAGGAAAATTTGGCAAGCATTTTTTTGGGAGGCAGGGATTTTTTTGAATATTGAAAACAATCTGGAGATTCGTGGTATACAGTGCCCGCGTATCCAGGCCGCCTTGTCATTCTGCATAATGTTATTGTTAAAACAGAAGATTTTCATGGGGGTCTCGAGTGTTGTTAGAATGACTACCAGATGCGGAAAAGATTACTTCAGGTGGTATGATGAATAAACAAACACAAACATTCAAATTGTTTCTGATGTTTTTATTTTTTGTGTTATATCATTTTATGCTTTCTGAAAAATTTTAAGGCTCGGAAATTCGGCATGGGATTTTTTGGGGGTTAATTTTTCGTCCTGGGATTTCTTTTTGGTTTTGTTGGAAGCCCTAAGGATTTTTTGGGTTTTCATTCTTGCCCCCAGCCTATTCCATCATCCCCGTCACTTGAAATCCGGAGTACCCTCCCTGGGCTCCCATAAACGTTTAGTGGGAGTTGTGCCGCCTTACCCGCAGCCCATCTGATAGCATAAACATCTTCACTGCTCGCCAAACTAAAATACATACATTCTTCCTTGACGTACGCCAACAAGGCTTTTCGAAGACACAACAACAACAACAACACTTTATTAAAACAGAGAGTTACCAGTTAGTTACATACCTACCCGCAAATAGCTAAAGCTAGTCGAGACGGGTAGGTATGGCTATACTAGACTAAATGCAAATAAATTTGGTGTTTACAACTTGATAGCAGCAACTAAACAAAAAGGATTCGCAAGCTGATAAAAAATTACAGGATTGTTACAAATTTACAAGCTTTTCATTATTTCAAGAATTGACGAAGGTGTAAGGTAAGCTACTCTAAATACCAAGAGTTTGTTGAATGCTGCACAATTTTGACATACCTAGAGCTGTTCATTTACCCCTCTGCATTTTATACAACATTGCTTTTTTACTGCAATATTCTACAAAAATAAAGCAGTAGCCACATGCAGTCATAGACTGTACTGCCTTTTATAATTATTGTCCATGTAGAGCATAACATGTGTTACCCATACCTGCCAACCCTTGGAGTAAAAAAATCTGGAGACATCTAGAAATCTTCAGGGGCACCCAAAGAGCTAAATTATCAGAATTCATCAAGGAACAAACTCAACGCGAAGTGAACAACGAAAAAGGCTATATTTAGGGCTTATGCGGGGAGTGGGGGGGGGGGGGGGTTGTATCGTTCAATATATAGATATTTGATTTCTATGTTTTACGTTTACCGATGACAATACCTCAAATATGAATTCCACTTCTTGTTTTTTTTTTTTTTTTTTGCGTTTTCACGGAGTCGAAAATAACGAAATTAATGAAAATATTGGAAAAAGGCCACGCTAGGTATTTCCAGGGAGATTTGGTGCCTCAACTGGGAGACCGGGAGATTTCATGAAAAACTTGGAAACTCCCGCTAAAACCGGAAGAGTTGGCAGCAAGAAGAGTTCCTTGTTCATCCTGGGCAGTGCTTGCTGGTGGCTACATGAAGTAGTAACTTTACTCGTTCCCAGTCTACAACTTCCCCCAAGATGGCCGCCAACGTCGGACAAAAAGACAACCGATGGAGGTGTTCGCACAACTGATGCACTTAGTAGGCGGAGGCAAGAATAGTTTCAATCCATTTAAGGTTTTTGGCAAAGAAAACGACCCATTTAACATTCAAGTCGCGGAAAATGCACCTAAGACACTTCAAACAGTGGAACCCTGTTAATATGCATGGCCACCAACAGGACTTGAGAGTTTGGCCGCATAAATGGGGAAGGGTCAAATTTCATGTCTGGTCTCTTTCAAGTGATGTCATGACAATATTACACCACAATTTGCTGTGAAACTCATTACGAAGGCAGAGGCTATAAAGCTAAGTGCAAAGCTTTTCATGTGGAGATTAGTTTTGTTTGCATCTGAATGAAAACTAATTTTTATCATTAAAACCGTCCACGAAGCAATCTGGAATGCAGATACAATTTTAATTGAAATGGAACTACTACAAATAGTAAGATAAATGTCACTAAATTTTACAAGTAGGAACTTACTGCTAAACAGTGTACTTTACCATCCTTTTTCTCACTCATCCAATTTCCCTATTTTTCTTTCCAATTTACATGTAATAGGAATCGTATTACCATGCTGAATTTGTAAAGGAAATGTCTGTTTTAAAAGTCAACACGAACATGCTACAATCAAACGAAAAGAATATTGTAAATTTGTTTCTCAAGACGTAATTTCATTTGTCACTTGTCTGTCCTTTAGAATGCAAATTTGGTTTGAGTGGCCCTATTAATAGGGAGAATTTACAAAGGAAAACACACATTGATTGGGCTTTTACAATGTAGCTGTTGTCACAAAGCATTACACTCAGTTTTTTTTTATAAGAACCATTTTTATAAGAACGTTGAGGCTGAGATTAACCAAAATTTTAAGAACGTATTAAGAACATTCCTCAGGCTAAGAGTTGATTAAGAACGCTTTTTTTTATTTTTTTGCTAATCTGTATATAAAATCAAGGTACCAAATGTAAATTAACCAAAACACTTAAGCGGCGCATGTTTTGTACATGTACTAACATTAACAATTGTAACACTCGTAATAATTATTATTATTAGTTCTTATTATTAGTAGTTCTTATTTATAACTGTTCCAAAATAACTTCCACATCATCGAAGTCATCGGGTGATACAAAGTCTGAAGTATTATCAAGGTAGATACCATATCTCAGCAGGCAATGCACTTGGATAGGTTTCCTGGTCACGTCCACATTGATTAACTGTAATGTACATGTAGTGTATACCAAGTAATTTAAGACCGCCTTAAGAACGTTTTCAGGCTCAAATCGCAAAAAAATATAAGAACGTTCAGCCTCAACTCCAAAATTAGATGTTCTTATAAAAAAAACTGAGTGTAACAGGGCTTTCTTATAAGTTTTTCTTATGGGCATTTCACCAGGACAAACTGAACTTGGCTGTAATAATGACTGAGGTGGACATTTTAATCAGGTGGCCATATGGCAGGGTTCCACTATATCTGCTAGTGCTCCCAGTTTGTTCATCCCTCACCACGTTCTTACAAACCACTAATAAGTACATTTACTAAAATAATTACACAGTCATTCAAAAGATGCCAGTGTTATGTACTGCACATTTCTAAATTTGCAAAACCAAACCACCTGCCGTGATGTGGTCCCCGCCGCCTCCTGTCTGCAACACCTGAGTGCAAACTAACACTGGAGCAATGCAGATTTCATAATCATGTTCCTCCCAACAGGACACAGGTGAATTGGGATTGAAATGAACTCTTGGGCTGCTTGGAACTACACTTTTCGAAAATGAATCGTCCATGAATAACTTTGATTTCTTGGGGTCAATTTCTCTAGAGCCACATACATGCCTAGTAGCTGTTAGTGAGGCTTTTGCGGCGGCAGCTTGGGTATTTTTCCAGTTTGATCCTTTTGTGGTTAGAATGGCCTGGAATGCAAGGGTATGGATGTGTAATCTTGTTAGTGGTCTCGCCTTCTTTCCTCTATTGTAACTCTCTTTGGAAACCCTGTACACATCTCTCATAAGATCCAGCACTGTAGCCACTCTGGGTTTCTGACTGGACACAACTGTTATGTTTCCATAAAGAAGCTTACTCCACAAGTTTGGAAGTTCTTGCTCATTCATGCCCATAGAGCCTGCATAAGGTATTACATACTGCAACACCTCGTCAAAGAACATTTTGTCATGAAATGGAGCCATTTCAAAATGAATGGGGATTTGCTGTGTGTCAAGGAAAGATGAAACCCTTCTCATAATATTACCACTCTCACCGGGATTAAAGCCAGGGAAGTTGTCAAGTATATGAAGCCCTCCAATTACTAACACTGCTGGTGAGAACTCTGTCAGCTTTTCTTGAAATTTGTCCAGTGATTTGAGGTAAGGATTGTGCTCATCACGGTGTAGTACTAATCTGTTGGCTCTTTGTGACTCATACTTCCCCCATGGCAAATGCGCAGGGTATTCCAGCAAGCAGTGGATGTCATCAATATCAACAATGGTTCCAGCTGCAGTCATGTTCTCAGGAAGCATGTTCAGCAATTCTTCAGAAATATCAGCTGCTGTCAGGACGTGACAGCCCTCTTTAGCTAATCTCTTACCAATCTGTAATCCAGCTCCACCTGTCAGCTTACGAGTGCTTTTTACTTCTAAAGCTTTCGCATTCACCTTGCGGAAAAGCTCTTTGTCTTCAACATAGCGTCTGCCAAAAATATGCATGTATATGAATGAGTGAATCAATTGGTCCCTAATTAATTAATTAATTAATTAATAATTCATTCATGTAATAATTTCATAATAAACTTGAGCCTCTTCTAGATTAATGGGAATGCTGGGGTAGCGGAATAGTGGCATGAGAATAAATAATTTTTTTTTATATTACTTTGCCTACTCCAAGAGCATATTTGATCTGGACTACATGGAATTGAGGGAGTAGTCCTCAGAACTTTTAGTGGGGTTTGTCAGGACAAAGTCTGAAGTTAATGTTCTGCATGAATATGATATAACTGTATGCTAATTAGGAAAGGAAACACATGTAATTGTGTAATGAGAATTAAACTTAGGATCATTACAAAGTGTAGGCTTGGGATTTTATTGTGCTCATGGTCGTAGGGAAAGTATTTGTTGTGCAAAGTTCTAGTACAAGTCAGTAAATCTTAGTGCAATAATATTGTAATTTAATGTCAGATTGAGTACGAAAAAATTGAGAACAGAGTTGTAAATCACAATTAGAAGATAGTGAACTGTAGATTGGATATTGGAAATCCTCAGATTGTTGGAATGTGTAGTTCCAGAAAAATCCATGGTGGGAGGGACTTAAAAAGTCAAAATTTTAGAAGTAAAGTATAAAGATAAACTAGAATTTCCTAGGTGGAGAGGGTGGGTACAAAACAAGAACCTTCAGTGGGGAGAGTACAGATATTTTCTTGGTTTGCACAATGTTAGAATAAAACTCCAGAAAAGGAAAGATAACAGTCCTCTTCAGTTTGTGAACCAGCAAGTGCGGAGTCTGCAAAAGATTCCATCACAGGGTTAATGTGGCTTGGTTCTCAAAACCCTGACCCTATTTCAGACCAAACTAGGTAATTTCCTTTTGCCTTTAACAGACCTGGCCTTGGGAATATTTATCCATTTTCAGACTGTCAGACCAAAATTTTTAAAATCTATATCCTGTTTTCGACCAAAATGGCTCAAATAACTACAGTCTGACCTCTATTAAGCGGCCACCCTGGGGACTTTGTAAACTGGCCGCTTAATAGAGGTTGGCCGTTTAATAGAAGTACAATATAAATTGGGTAGAAAAGGCAGTTAACATAATTTTATTGCCTCTATACAGCAAAACGCTTGTTGAAAAGTGAACATATGTGAAGATGAATGTGAAAATCATTGAAACAGAACTTTAAGTGCCCTGATTTGCGCATTTCAAGTCCGTGCAAAGTGCTAGCTCTAACACAGAGAGCATGTAGTATATAACTACAGTATGTTTTAGTGTTGAGTATGTACAGAAAAATATGCAAATCTATGTAACAAAACATCAAGTTTCTTAGGCTTTTTTCCATTGTGGAGCTCGGAGTTGTAACGAGGAGATCAAGTCATTTGCCTTGCCGATAGATAGGGCAAGGTCCTGGTAACCGTGAAACTGGGCAAAGTGTCGGAGTTGATCAGTGTCATTATAGTGGAGATTAAATTGCAGTTCTTGTTACATGTATTAGTTATCACCTTCATATTATCTGTCACCATTTCGCTTGAAAAAATAATTTGCTGGCCGCTTAATAGAGGTAAAAAAAACAATAAATAGTAAACTTGTAAAAGCAAAAAGGTGGCCGCGGCCGCTTAATAGAGGTGGCCGTTGAATAGAGGTATCGAATACAGCACTTTACTGACAAATAATTCGGGACTTTGGAAAGTGGCCGCTTAATGGAGGGTGGCCGCTTAATAGGTGGCCGCTCAATAGAGGTCCGACTGTATACCTTTTGATGCCACACATAGCTATTTAGCTAATATAGGGAAGTACTCCCCTCCCTGGCAATTGCCTCACTTTTAATGAGGAAAACAAATGAAAAAGCTCTTTTGCATCTGAGTCTTGCAACAATAAGCTGTTTAGTAAGACGTGGATCATACTGGGCACCCCTCCCCCATTTTCGTTTTTTTTTTTTTTTTTCAGTGATCGACTATAGACAAGTGGTCACAAGTGAACTGACCTTCCGGATAAAAAAAATGTTCTTTACGATATAAGTGGATCCACTTTCGAAAAACCATATATCGAGTGACAAACTTAATATAAGCTGATACGTACGATGAAGC